>NC_083243.1:3392838-3533196 GCF_032191835.1 Heteronotia binoei | reverse complement strand
AGGAAGTACTTCTTCACCCAAAGGGTGATTAACATGTGGAATTCACTGCCACAGGAGGCGGTGGCGGCCAGAAGTATAGCCACCTTCAAGAAGGGTTTAGATAAAAATATGGAGCACAGGTCCTTCAGTGGCTACTAGCCACAGTGTATGTGTGTATATAAAATTTTTTGCCACTGTGTGACACAGAGTGTTGGACTTGATGGGCCATTGGCCTGATCCAACATGGCTTCTCTTATGTTCTTATGTTCTCAGCCTGAGACCCTAGAGAGCCGCTGCCAGTCTGAGAAGACAATACTGACTTTGATGGACCAAGGGTCTGATTCAGTATAAGGCAGCTTCATATGTACACAGCCAGGAAAATCGACTGCAACTAATGAACTCATGTCAGACTAACCTGATCTCTTTTTTTGAGAAAGTGACTACCTTGCTGGATCAGGGGAATGCTGTAGACATCGTTTATCTTGATTTCAGTAAAGCTTTTGATAAGGTTCCACAAACTATCATTGACAAGTTGGTAAAATGTGATTTGGATCCTGTTACCGTTACTGTAACTGGTTGACAGACTGCACCCAAAGAGTGCTCGTGAATGGTTCCTCATCCTCTTGGAGAGGAGTGACAAGTGGAGTGCCTCAAGGATCTGTCCTGGGACCTGTTTTGTTCAACATCTTTATAAACAATTTGGATGAAGGAATAGAGGGAATGCTTATTAAATTTACCGATAATACTAAATCGAGAGGGGTTGCAAATACAATAGAAGACAGAAACGGGATACAGGATGACCTTGACAGGCTGGAAAACTGAGCTAAAACCAATAAAATGAATTTTAACAGGAATAAATATAAAGTTCTGCATTTAGGTAGGAAAAATCCAATGCATGGTTACAGGATGGGGGAGACTTGTCTTAGCAGTAGTATGTGCGAAAAGGATCTAGGGGTCTTAGTGGATAATACACTGAACATGAGTCAACAGTGTGATGTGGTGGCTAAAAAGGCAAATGCAGTTTTGGGCTGTATCAACAGAAGTTTAGTGTCCAGATCATGTGATGTGATAGTATTGCTTTAGTCTGCTCTGGTAAAACCTCACCTGGAGTCTTGTGTTCAGTTTTGGGCACCACATTTTAAGAAGGATGTAGACAAGCTGCAACAGGTCCAGAGGAGGGTGACGAAGATGGTGAGGGGTCTGGAGACCAAGTCCTATGAGGAAAGGTTGAAGGAGCTGGGCATGTTTATCCTGGAGAGGAGGCGGCTGAGAGGTGATAGGATCACAATCATCAAGTACTTGAAGGGCTGTCATCTAGAGGATGGTGTGGAATTGTTTTCTGTGGCCCCGGAAGGTAGGACCAGAACCAACGGGTTGAAATTAAATCAAAAGAGCTTCTGGCTCAACATTAGGAAGAACTTCCTGACCGTTAGAGCGATTCCTCAGTGGAACAGGCTTCCTCGGGAGGTGGTGGGCTCTCCTTCCTTGGAGGTTTTGAAGCAGAGGCTAGATGGTCATCTCACAGCAATGAAGATCCTGTGAATTTAGGGGGAGGCATTTGTGAGTTTCCTGCTTTGTGCAGGGGGTTGGACTTGATGATCCTGGAGGTCCCTTCCAACTCTATGATTCGATGACTCCAGCCATGAAAGCCTTTGGCAACATACAGTCCAGTAGCACCTTAAAAACTATATATATATATATATAGCAGAGTTGGAGCTTTCATGACTCACTGCTCACTTCTTCAAATACAGATAGGATGTCAGTCCATCTGTCCTTACTTCTTGGAAAGTGGACTAATTTCAGATGCCGAATGACCATAGCAGGCATCATTCGATTAGGCATGATATGTACACGGGTGGTAGATGTGGAAAAATCAGCATTGGCATTGATACAGGAAACCTAGGTCTCCATTCAATCCAGGAGGATGCACTGTCTCGAGCTTTGTTATCAGTTGCAGTTCAGCCGTCTCTCTTTCTGATCTTCCTTTGAAATTCATTTCGGAAGATAACTGCTTAAGGTTTAATGTTGCTTCTGTCGGTCCCCCACAGCCACCATGTCCTCCCCATGCTTCTGAAGAGATGGGGAGGGGGGTTAGGATTAAAAGGAAAAGAGGAAGACCCAACTTGAGATGGAATGACTCAATCCAGGAAGTCACAGCCCACAGTAGGTTGTTCAAAAGTCTTTAATTCACAGGATTGCTCTAAATTGGAAGCAACTTGACAGTGCTGAACACACATGCAGGATTATAATGGTGTATCAAGGCCCAGTAAACGTCAACGGCAGATGCGGTTCAATGTCCAGAGCAGACTAAAGCAATACTATCACATCACATGATCTGGACACTAAACTTCTGTTGATACAGCCCAAAACCCTACACCAAGGGAGGAATGGCACCAAGGGAGGCTGAGGGAAGGAAAAACATAGAAAACTGTCATAAGAACATAAGAGAAGCCATGTTGGATCAGGCCAATGGCCTATCCAGTCCAACACTGTGTCACATAAGAGAAGCCATGTTGGATCAGGCCAATGGCCCATCCAGTCCAACACTCTGTGTCACATAAGAACATAAGAGAAGCCCTGTTGGATCAGGCCAATGGCCCATCCAGTCCAACACTCTGTGTCACATAAGAACATAAGAGAAGCCATGTTGGATCAGGTCAATGGCCCCTCCAGTCCAACACTCTGTGTCACATAAGAACATAAGAGAAGTCCTGTTGGATCAGGCCAATGGCCCATCCAGTCCACCACTGTGTCACATAAGAACATAAGAGAAGCCATGTTGGATCAGGTCAATGGCCCATCCAGTCCAACACTCTGTGTCACACAGGGGCCCAAAAAAATCCCAGGTACCATCAGGAGGCCCACCAGTGGGGCCAGGACACTAGAAGCCCTCCCACTGTTGCCACCCCCCAAGCACCAAGAATACAGATCATTGCCCTAGACATAACAACAGAAGAGAAGCCATGTTGGATCAGGCCAGTGGCCCATCCAGTGCAACACTCTGTGTCACACAGCAAAAAAAACCCCAGGTGCCATCAGGAGGTCCACAAGTGGGGCCAGGACACTAGAAGCCCTTCCACTGTTGCCCCTCCCAAGCACCAAGAACACAGAGCATCACTGCCCCTGACAGAGAGTTCCAACAATACACTGTGGCTAATAGCCACTGATGAACCTCTGCTCCATATGTTCATCCAGTCCTCTCTTGAAGCTGTCTATGCTTGTAGCTGCCGCCACCTCCTGTGGCAGTGAATTCCACATGTTAATCACCCTTTGGGTGAAGAAGTACTTCCTTTTATCCATTCTAACCGAACAGCTCAGCAATTTCATGGGCCGTTTTCGCACTCACGTTTTACTGGCGCCACGACCCTCCTGACGCCGGCGAATCTGCATGGATTTCGCACCAGAAGCGCCGGCGCACCCAGAAGCGCCGGCTACTTCCGTCGCTAAGGAAGCGCAAACGGAAATCGCAAAGATGCAGGAAAACATTTGCGCTGGCTTAGCGACGGAAGTAGCCGGCGCTTCTGGGTGCGCCGGCGCTTCTGGTGCGAAATCCATGCAGATTCGCCGGCGTCAGGAGGGTCGTGGCGCCAGTAAAACGTGAGTGCGAAAACACCCATGGAGTGCTCACAAGTTGAGAAAGGGAGAAAAGGACTTCTTTCTCTACCTTCTCTGTCCCATGCATAATCTTGTAAACCTCTATCATGTCACCCCTCAGTCAACGTTTCTCCCAGCTAAAGTCATGCAGGTGTTCTGTTCCTACTGCAAATCCCTCTGAATTCCTAGCGCTAAGGAAAGCTACATGGAGAACCAGTGCCGTGTGGAAACAGCCATGGTCAATGACAGCATAATTTCCTTGCCGGCAACCCGAGAATTCCGTAGAAACTAGGAAAAATAGCAACAATATCAAACCGTGGAATAATAAGAAATATTATTCATGCTACTCGATTGATTCTGAACACTGCAGAAATACTATTTATTAATTTCTAAAGTGCATCGGTTTCTTTAAAGTGCCCCCAAAACCATTACAATATAAAAGAAACATCAACATTCTCATTATACTAATTCAAAGTCCATCCCAGGACGACTTTCTGTAATTCCTATCAACATAAACGTCGTCTAACCCTCCAGCAGACTGATTTAACGTGCTCGTGGTGCTCCTGTTATACATTAGATTTTTTGCAGAGTTCCAATGATGTCTTGAGTTGTTTTCCAATGTAAGTAACTTTTCCAATATCATCAACTCCTTAAGAATGTTTCAATCATTTTTCAATGATGTATTTCAAAGGTTCTACATGTGGGTCATGATAAGCCCCTACCGAAAACGCCAGCCTGAGATATCTTTTTTGGATTTATAGTTTACAGAGCAGAGTCAAACACGTTAGCAATTGTATAAGAAACCATCAGATAAAAGTTCTTTTAAAAACCTTTTTTAGTCCTTCTCTAGCGTGAATGTTATTCATTATTGTTCCACAGTTAGACATTGTTGCTAATTTCCTCGGCTGCCTGATTCAATTAGGTAGAGTGGTAAAGCCGCAGTACTGCAGTCTGAGCTCTCTGCTCATGACCGGAGTTCGATCTCAGTGGAAGCTGGGTTCAGGTAGCCAGCTCAAGGTTGACTAAGACGGATTTCGCACTCACCCTACGCTGCTCTGACCTTCCTCTTTACTGCGCGGCGTCCTTCCAATTTCCCACTAATTGCCCCGGAGGCTTCAGCTTGCATCGCGGTTTTTACGTGGCAAAGATAAACTGGTTTATAGCGGTTTCTCTTTGCCTCGCAAAAATGGCGATGCAAGCTGATGCCCTGGGGCAGATAGTGGGAAATCAGAAGGACACTGCGCTGAAAAAGAGGAAGGTCAGAGCAGCGTAGGGTGAGTGCGAAATTTCTCAGTCTTCCCTCTTTCCGAGCTCAATAAAATGAGTAGATGTCTGGGGAAGGCAATGGCAAACCACCCCGTAAAAAGTTGGCTGTGAAAATGTCATGATGTGATGTCACCCCAGAGTCGGAAATGACTGGAGCTTGCCCAGGGGACTACCTTGACCTTTTATAGTTCCTGTGAAGACATCCAGAACTCTGCAGGGGTCAACTGGGAAAAGGAAATGATAGGGAACTTGTGGAGAATGATCTCCAGCAATGTTCCATCCCTGTCTGAGGGCTTCTTGGAGGCAACTGGGTGGCCGCTGTCTGGAAAGAGTGCTAGACTTGATGGGCCTTTGGTCTGACATAGCCGGACTCCACTTATGTTCTCATTTCCTTATTCCCCTTCAGAGAGGTAAGATTTCTGGCCGGGCAGGGGAAACGCATAGGAAAAAAGGTTAGACAAGGATGCACAGGAGACCTGTGTGTATATGTATGTGTGTGTGTGTGCACTTGCACAAATTAGGATTTTATGAGAATTCTTTTTTTAATAAAAAAAAATATTGAAGAAGAAGATGATATTGGATTTATAACCCGACCTCCACTCCGAAGAGTCTCAGAGCGGCTCACAATCTCCTTTCCCTTCCTCCCCCACAACAGACACCCTGTGAGGTAGATGAAGATATTGGATTTATATCCCGCCCTCCACTCCGAAGAGTCTCAGAGCAGCTCACAATCTCCTTTCCCTTCCTCCCCCACAACAGACACCCTGTGAGGTAGATGAAGATACTGGATTTATATCCCGCCCTCCACTCCGAAGAGTCTCAGAGCGGCTCACAATCTCCTTTGCCTTCCTCCCCCACAACAGACACCCTGTGAGGTAGATGAAGATATTGGATTTATATCCCGCCCTCCACTCTGAAGAGTCTCAGAGGCTCACTATCTCCTTTCCCTTCCTCCCCCACAACAGACACCCTGTGAGGTAGATGAAGATATTGGATTTATACCCCGCCCCTCCACTCCGAAGAGTCTCAGAGGCTCACTATCTCCTTTCCCTTCCTCCCCCAGAACAGGCACCCTGTGAGGTAGATGAAGATATTGGATTTATATCCCGCCCTCCACTCCGAAGAGTCTCAGAGCGGCTCACAATCTTCTTTACCTTCCTCCCCCACAACAGACACCCTGTGATGTGGGTGGGGCTGGAGAGGGCTCCCACGGCAGCTGCCCTTTCAAGGACAACCTCTGCCAGGAATCAAACCCGGTTCTCCCAGATAAGAGAGCTCTAGCTGACCCAAGGCCATGCCAGCAGGTGCAAGTGGAGGAGTCGGGAATCAAACCCGGTTCTCCCAGATAAGAGTCAGCACACTTCACCACTACACCAGACTGAGATAAAATAACGAATACGTACAAGCAAAATATTAAAAAGCAGCAGAGTAACCTATCTGGCAAGGTAACTGAATTATGTACCAAACACAGTACAAAGAGCACCTTAAAAATTATTACAGCTCAGAGAGAAAACACCTACGAGAGCAAAGCTTTGGAAGCAAAACGAGTACTCAAGGGTGAGTTTTCCTGCACGAATAAAAGTTAGAGATGCAACCAAATGTGAAAAGAATGTTTGGAAGAGAGAAAAATTATGTACTGTCATATATCTAACAACGGTGTCAATGTTGAAATAAATTTCTTATGCCCCTTTTCAGTAAGAATATGGTTCACAAAGGTGGAGATCTTGTGCATAATGAATTGATCCCATATGTTATCATGCCATACAAGCATAGCCAGCTTTAAGAGGGGATTGGATAAAAATATAGAGCAGAGGTCCATCAGTGGTTATTAGCCACAGCATATATATGTGTGTGTGTGCGTATACACACATACACATATATTGGCCACTGTGTGACACAGAGTGTTTGCCTGGAGGGGCCATTGGCCTGATCCAACATGGCTTCTCTTATGTTCTTATGTGACACAGAGTGTTGGACTGGAGGGGCCATTGGCCTGATCCAACATGGCTTCTCTTATGTTTTTATGTGACTCAGAGTGTTTGTCTGGAGGGGCCATTGGCCTGATCCAACATGGCTTCTCTTATGTTCTTATGTGACACAGAGTGTCGGACTGGAGGGGCCATTGGCCTGATCCAACAGAGCTTCTCTTATGTGACACACAGTGTTGGACTGGAGAGGCCATTGGCCTGATCCAACATGGCTTCTCTTATGTTCTTATGTGACACTGAGTGTCGGACTGGAGAGGCCATTGGCCTGATCCAACATGGCTTCTCTTATGTTCTTATGTGACACAGAGTGTCGGACTGGAGGGGCCATTGGCCTGATCCAACAGAGCTTCTCTTATGTTCTTATGTGACACAGAGTGTTGGACTGGAGGGGCCATTGGCATGATCCTAAAGGGCTTCTCTTATGTTCTTATGTGACACAGAGTGTTGGACTGGAGGGGCCATTGGCCTGATCCAACAGGGCTTCTTTTATGTTCTTATGTGACACAGAGTGTCGGACTGGAGGGGCCACTGGCCTGATCCAACATGGCTTCTCTTACGTTCTTACGTGACACAGAGTGTCGGACTGGATAGGCCATTGGCCTGATCCATCATGGCTTCTCTTATGTTCTTATGTGACACAGAGTGTTGGACTGGATGGGCCGTTGGCCTGATCCAACAGGGCTTCTCTTATGTTCTTATGTGACACAGAGTGTTGGACTGGAGGGGCCATTGGCCTGATCCAACATGGCTTCTCTTATGTTCTTATGTGACACAGAGTGTTGGACTAGATGGGCCACTGGCCTGATCCAAAATGGCTTCTCTTATGTTCTTATGTGACACAGAGTGTTGGACTGGAGGGGCCATTGGCCTGATCCAACATGGCTTCTCTTATGTTCTTATGTGACACAGAGTGTTGGACTGGAGGGGCCATTAGCCTGATCCAACATGGCTTCTCTTATGTTCTTATGTGACACAGTGTTGGACTGGAGGGGCTACTTGCCTGATCCAACATGGCTTCTCTTATGTTCTTATGTGACACAGAGTGTTGGACTGGATGGGCCATTGGCCTGATCCAACATGGCTTCTCTTATGTTCTTATGTGACACAGAGTGTTGGACTAGATGGGCCACTGGCCTGATCCAACATGGCTTCTCTTATGTTCTTATGTGACACAGAGTGTTGGACTGGATGGGCCGTTGGCCTGATCCAACAGGGCTTCTCTTATGTTCTTATGTGACACAGAGTGTTGGACTGGAGGGGCCATTGGCCTGATCCAACATGGCTTCTCTTATGTTCTTATGTGACACAGAGTGTTGGACTAGATGGGCCACTGGCCTGATCCAACATGGCTTCTCTTATGTTCTTATGTGACACAGAGTGTTGGACTGGAGGGGCCATTGGCCTGATCCAAAATGGCTTCTCTTATGTTCTTATGTGACACAGAGTGTTGGACTGGAGGGGCCATTAGCCTGATCCAACATGGCTTCTCTTATGTTCTTATGTGACACAGTGTTGGACTGGAGGGGCTACTTGCCTGATCCAACATGGCTTCTCTTATGTTCTTATGTGACACAGAGTGTTGGACTGGATGGGCCATTGGCCTGATCCATCATGGCTTCTCTTATGTTCTTATGTGACACAGAGTGTTGGACTGGATGGGCCGTTGGCCTGATCCAACAGGGCTTCTCTTATGTTCTTATGTGACACAGAGTGTTGGACTGGAGGGGCCATTGGCCTGATCCAACATGGCTTCTCTTATGTTCTTATGTGACACAGAGTGTTGGACTAGATGGGCCACTGGCCTGATCCAACATGGCTTCTCTTATGTTCTTATGTGACACAGAGTGTTGGACTGGAGGGGCCATTGGCCTGATCCAACATGGCTTCTCTTATGTTCTTATGTGACACAGAGTGTTGGATTGGAGGGGCCATTAGCCTGATCCAACATGGTTTCTCTTATGTTCTTATGTGACACAGTGTTGGACTGGAGGGGCTACTTGCCTGATCCAACATGGCTTCTCTTATGTTCTTATGTGACACAGAGTGTTGGACTGGATGGGCCATTGGCCTGATCCAACATGGCTTCTCTTATGTTCTTATGTGACACAGAGTGTTGGACTAGATGGGCCACTGGCCTGATCCAACATGGCTTCTCTTATGTTCTTATGTGACACAGAGTGTTGGACTGGAGGGGCCATTGGCCTGATACAACATGGCTTCTCTTATGTTCTTATGTGACACAGAGTGTTGGACTGGATGGGCCATTGGCCTGATCCAGCATGGCTTCTCTTATGTTCTTATGTGACACAGAGTGTTGGACTGGAGGGGCCATTGGCCTGATCCATAGGGCTTCTCTTATGTTCTTATGTGACACAGAGTGTTGGACTGGATGGGCCATTGGCCTGATCCAACATGGCTTCTCTTATGTTCTTATGTGACACAGAGTGTTGGACTGGATGGGCCGTTGGCCTGATCCAACAGGGCTTCTCTTATGTTCTTATGTGACACAGAGTGTTGGACTGGAGGGGCCGTTGGCCTGATCCAACAGGGCTTCTCTTATGTTCTTATGTGACACAGAGTGTTGGATTAGATGGGCCACTGGCCTGATCCAACATGGCTTCTCTTATGTTCTTATGTGACACAGAGTGTTGGACTGGAGGGGCCACTGGCCTGATCCAACATGGCTTCTCTTATGCTCTTATGTGACACAGAGTGTTGGACTGGATGGGCCATTGGCCTGATCCAACAGGGCTTTTCTTATGTTCTTATGTGACACAGAGTGTCGGACTGGATGGGCCATTGGCCTGATCCAACAGGGCTTCTCTTATGTTCTTATGTGACACAGAGTGTTGGACTGGATGGGCCATTGGCCTGATCCAACAGGGCTTCTCCTATGTTCTTATGTGACACAGAGTGTTGGACTGGATGGGCCATTGGCCTGATCCAGCATGGCTTCTCTTATGTTCTTATGTGACACAGAGTGTTGGACTGGATGGGCCATTGGCCTGATCCAACAGGGCTTCTCCTATGTTCTTATGTGACACAGAGTGTTGGACTGGATGGGCCATTGGCCTGATCCAACAGGGCTTTTCTTATGTTCTTATGTGACACAGAGTGTTGGACTGGATGGGCCATTGGCCTGATCCAACACGGCTTCTCTTCTGTTCTTATGAGACACAGAGTGTTGGACTGGATGGGCCATTGGTCTGATCCAACATGGCTTCTCTTATGTTCTGTGACGGAACCGGCCCGATTTTGCCTTCAGACCCGGTCCCGTCTGCTCCCTATGGAGTCGCCAACTCCTGGAGGGAGCTATTTCTCCTCCTGCCCCTTGGGCGCGCTGCCACCACCTGCTCAGTCCCGGGGTTCAGATTGAGAGGAACAGGACTCCCAATCCCCCTTTCCATCTATGAGGCCCGGCCTCAAGGTCCTCTGCCACCCTGCACTTGGGTTTCACAGAGACCTCAGCGCTTCTTTGGGGCACCCCTGGAGGATTGGCACCTTATCCAACTGCATGCCTTCCCCCTTCCCCGGGGTCCCCTTCTCAACACAGCGTGGTCTAAAGCGGTCTGGGGATCTATGGGGTACAGAGATTGACTGCCAGCATTTAAAACAGAAAAAATATATTTATTTAAAAAGAGAAACAGATAGGAAAAGAAAAACAAAACAAAAACAGTTGCATTTAAAAAGTTAGCACAGCACAGCACAGCAAACAGCATGACAAAGGAAAGGTGTTTATAAACGCTTTCTACTGTCCCTGGTCTAAACTTGTCCTGTCTTGAGAATTACTTATTTGGTCTGCCTGCCTGGGCCCTCCCAGGCAGGAGCCTCCATGCTCACCACATGCTCGCTCGAGCCCCAGTTCAAATCTGCCTTCTCTTCCTGCCTAACACATGCAAGGAACAACAGCACTTCCTGCCTCTCTAGGAGACTTTCCCCCTAGAGTTGTTGGTTTGGCTCTGGAAGGGAGGGGGGGAGTGAGGGGAAGGCTACAAAGCCTGCTGAGGGATTTACTGACCCCTGCCAAATGAAGCACCACCACTGACTAAAATGGCGTTTCTCCACATGTTCTTCTGTGACACAGAGTGTTGGACTGGATGGGCCACTGGCCTGATCCAACAGGGCTTCTCTTATGTTCTTATGTGACACAGAGTGTTGGACTGGATGGGCCATTGGCCTGATCCAGCATGGCTTCTCTTATGTTCTTATGTGACACAGAATGTTGGACTGGAGGGGCCATTGGCATGATCCAACATGGCTTCTCTTATGTTCCCAGGAGAGCTCCCGTACAACTGTAGCATCAGCAAGTCCCTGCCCTCCCTCCCATCCTCTTTTTAGCCACTATTGGGGCCGAGAAAAGGCAGAGCAGCCCCTGACCAGTGAAGCCCCCTTGCCTCGTTCATGGCAAGAAAGAGGTTAACCACTTCCATATCCCTCAGTCTCAGGAAGAAAAATTCCCTCCTCCTCCTCCTCGCTTTACAAGACCCCACACCAGCAGAACCGCCTCATAAATCTTCGCCTTTGTTAGCAAATGGTAATCACATCCCTTGGACAGCCATTACAAGCCGCTGGATGAGTTTGGAGTGACCTTCCAACCCCTCTCGAGTGCTCATTAGCAGTGTGGCCACCGCCGCAGCACCAGGAGAAACCTTCCAGTAATGTGGCTTCCCCACCGGGCTGGAATACTAACACAGACCCTGATGGCTGGCAGAGAGCTTGAAAGGGAAGGCAGGGCCAGTTTTGATGGAGGAAACGAATGAAGAACTTTGCGGACAACGCCGATGGATCCATCTTCAGCGTGACAGTCCTCTGGGAGTCCCGCTTGAGCACCTTGTCGTTCTGTTTCTGGAAGAAGAAGAAGAAGAAGAAGAAGAAGAAGAAGAAGAAGAAGAAGAAGAAGAAGAAGAAGAAGAGAAGAAGAAGAAGAAGAAGAAGAAGAAGAAGAAGAAGAAGAAGAAGAAGAAGAAGAAGAAGAAAGATTTATACCTCGCCCTTCTCTATGAATCAGAGTCTCAGAGCGGCTTACAATCTCTTTCCCTTTCTCCCCCACAACAGACACCCTGTGAGGCAGGTGGGGCTGAGAGAGTTCTCCAAGAAGCCGCCCTTTCAAGGACAGAGTCTCAGAGCAGCTTACAATCTCCTTCCCTTCCTCCCCAAAACAGACACCCTGTGAGGTAGGTGGGGCTGAGAGAGCTCTAACACAAGCTGCCCTTTCAAGGACAGAATCTCAGAGCAGCCTACAATCTCCTTTTACCTCCTTCCCCCACAACAGACACCCTGTGAGGTGGGTGGGGCTGAGAGAGTTCTCCCAGAAGCCGCCCTTTCAAGGACAGAGTCTCAGAGCAGCTTACAATCTCCTTCCCTTCCTCCCCCAAAACAGACACCCTGCGAGGTAGTTGGGGCTGAGAGAGCTCTGACAGAAGCTGCCCTTTCAAGGACAACTCCTACGAGAGCTATGGCTGACCGAAGGCCATTCCAGCAGCTGCAAGTGGAGGAGAGGTGATTCAAACCCAGTTCTTCCAGATAAGAGTCCAGATGCTTAACCACTACACTACACCACTATACCAAACAAAGCTGGAAGTACAGAGCGAAACAAAGTCTTGGAGGGGGGGAGGTTGTACAGCGGTGGATTAAATGGGGTCAGAATCTCAATCGATACAATAATTGCATCGCTGGACCTCAAGGGTGGAGATGAAAAGAGGAAGCTAAAGACTCAGTATAGAAAGTCTCGCTGTGGGTTGCAAGAGCTGAACTCCAGAAAGCACAAGGAAAGGATATATAAATCGATGGTGCAGTCTCATTTGGAATACTGTGTACAATTCTGGTCACCGCACCTCAAAAAGGATATTATAACATTGGAAAAAGTCCAGAAATGGGCAACTAAAATGATTAAAGGTTTGGAACACTTTCCCTATGAAAAAAAGGCTAAAATGCTTGGAGAAACGTCGACTGCGGGGTGACATGATAGAGGTTTACAAGATAATGCATGGGATGGAGAAAGTAGAGAAAGAAGTACTTTTCTCCCTTTCTCACAATACAAGAACTCGTGGGCATTCGATGAAATTGCTGAGCAGACAGGTTAAAACGGATAAAAGGAAGTACTTCTTCACCCAAAGGGTGATTAACATGTGGAATTCACTGCCACAGGAGGTGGTGGCGGCCACAAGTATAGCCACCTTCAAGAAGGGTTTAGATAAATATATGGAGCACAGGTCCATCAGTGGCTTTTAGCCACAGTGTATGTGTGTATATAAAATTTTTTGCCACTGTGTGACACAGAGTGTTGGACTTGATGGGCCGTTGGCCTGATCCAACATGGCTTCTCTTATGTTCTTATGTTCTCCACCTCCTCTTCTTCCTCTGTTTCTCCCCCTCCTCTTCTTCTTTTCCTCCTCCTCCTCCTCTTCTTCTTCTCCACCTCCTCTTCTCCTCCTCCTCCTCTCCTTCTCCTCCTCCTCTTCTCCTCCTCCTCCTCTTCTTCCTCTGTTTCTCCCCCTCCTCTTCTTCTTCTCCACCTCCTCTTCTTCCTCTGTTTCTCCCCCTCCTCTCCTCCTCCTCCTCCTCTTCTTCTTCTCCACCTCCTCTATTCCTCCTCCTCCTCTCCTTCTCCTCCTCCTCCTCTTCTTCTTCTCCTCCTCCTCCTCTTCTTCCTCTGTTTCTCCCCCTCCTCTTCTCCCCCTGCTCCTCTTCTTCTTCTCCCCCTCCTCTTCTTCCTCTGTTTCTCCCCCTCCTCTTCTCCCCCTGCTCCTCTTCTTCTTCTCCCCCTCCTCTTCTTCTTTTCCTCCTCCTCCTCTTCATCTTCTTCTCCACCTCCTCTACTCCTCCTCCTCCTCTCCTTCTCCTCCTCCTCCTCTTCTTCTTCTCCTCCTCCTCCTCTTCTTCCTCTGTTACTCCCCCTCCTCTTCTTCTTCTCCCCCTCCTCTTCTTCCTCTGTTTCTCCCCCTCCTCTTCTTCTTCTCCCCCTCCTCTTCTTCCTCTGTTTCTCCCCCTCCTCTTCTTCTTCTCCCCCTCCTCTTCTTCCTCTGTTTCTCCCCCTCCTCTTCTCCCCCTCCTCCTCTTCTTCTTCTCCACCTCCTCTTCTTCCTCTGTTTCTCCCCCTCCTCCTCTTCTCCTCCTCCTCCTCTTCCTCTTCTCCTCCTCCTCTTCCTTCCTGAGCTGGACCCAGGGCATCAGGAGCCCTCCCTGACATCGATTCCTATGTGGTTTGGGGGGGGGGGGAGGGGAGCAGCAGTTTTTCCCATAGGCCTCCCGATGTGTCCTTTGTTAAAGACAAAGCAGGTCAAAGCAAATGGGTAATATCATAACACTCCACTTCATCACTACATAATGTCTTTTTAATTGACTGGAGACAAGCGCAGGGGCCCTCCGGTTGTTAATTAAAATAATGCCAAGTATTGATTCCCACCTCTAAATCGTTTCTGTGGCAATGCTGAGATCCTGCTGGGAGTGAAGAAGAGCTCCTTGTGTGCTCCCAAGAGGACCTGCGAAACCCAGTTCCCTTCTGGCCGGAGGCAAGTCCTCCATTTAGCCATGATGGAGCTTCTGGGGGGGGGGGGGGGGCTTTGATCTCGGTGTTCCTTCCCTGAAGTTCTTGCAGGAGCAAATGTGACTGAAGCCTGAAGGAATCACAACCAGAATTAAGATTCCAGGGGAAAACATCAACTACCTCAGATATGCAGTTGATACCACTCTAATGGCAGAAAGTGAGGAGGACCTAAAGAAGAACATGATATTGGATTTCTATCCTGCCCTCCACTCCAAAGAGTCTCAGAGCGGCTCACAATCTCCTTTATCTTCCTCCCGCACAACAGACACCCTGTGAGGCAGGTGGGGCTGAGAGAGCTCTCACAGCAGCTGCCCTTTCAAAGACAACTCCTACGAGAGCTCTGGCTGACCCAAGGCCATTCCAGCAGCTGCAAGTGGAGGAGTGGGGAATCAAACCTGGTTCTCCCAGATCAAGCACTTAACCACTACACCAAACTGGCTCAATTGTTGACGGTGAAAGAGGAGAGCACAAAACCTAAGATCATGGCATCCGGCTCCATCACACCTTGGCAAATAGAAGGGGAAGACATAGAAGTAGTGACAGACTTCACATTTCTGGGATCCAAGTTCACTGCAGATGGTGACTGAAGCCATGAAATTAAAAGACATTTCCTCCTTGGGAGGAGAGCTACGGTGAACCTGGGCAGTATAATAAAAAGTAGAGACATCACCCTGCCAACAAAAGTCCGTATAGTCAAATCTATGGTATTCCCAGTAGTCATGTATGGCTGTGAGAGCTGGACCATAAGGAAGGCCGAGAGCAGAAGAATAGATGCTTTCGAGGTGTGGTGCTGGAGAAGAATCTTGAGAGTCCCTTGGACAGCAAGAAGATCCAATCAGTCAGTCCTAAGGGAAATCAACCCAGACTGTTCCCTGGAAGGTCAGATACTGAAGCTGAAGCTCAAGTACTTTGGCTACCAAATGAGAAGGGAGCACACCCTGGAGAAGATCCTGATGCTGGGAAAAATAGAAGGCAATAGAAGAAGGGGACGGCAAAAGATGAGATAGCTGGACAGCGTTACTGATGTAACTAACATGAATTTAAGCGGACTTCGAATCATAGAATCATAGAAGTGGAAGGAACCTTCAGGGTCATCTAGTCCAACCCCCTGCACATAAGAACATAATAGAAGCCATGTTGAATCAGGCCAACGGCCCATCCAGTCCAACACTCTGTGTCACACAGTGGCAAAAAAAATTATATATACACACACACTGTGGCCAATGGCCACTGATGGACCTGTGCTTCATATTTTTATCTAAACTCCTCTTGAAGGTGGCTATACTTGTGGCCGCCACCACCTCCTCTATCACGTCACCCCGCAGTCGACGTTTCTCCAAGCTAAAGAGTCCCAAGCATTTCAACCTTTCTTCATAGGGAAAGTGCCTCAGCCCTTTAATCATTCTAGTTGCCCTTCTCTGGACTTTCTCCAATGCTATAATATCCTTTTTGAGCTGCGGCGACCAGAACTGCACACAGTACTCCAAATGAGACCGCACCATCGATTTATATAGGGGCATTATGATACTGGCTGATTTGTTTTCAGTTCCCTTCCTAATAATTCCCAGCATGGCGTTGGCCTTTTTTTTATTGCAAACGCACACTGTCTTGACATTTTCAGTGAGTTATCTACCACGACCCCAAGATCTCTCTCTTGCTCAGTCTCTGCCAGTTCACACCCCATCAACTTGTATTTGTAGCTGGGATTCTTGGCCCCAATGTGCATTACTTTGCACTTGGCCACATTGAACCGCATCTGCCACGTTGACACCCACTCACCCAGCCTCAACAGATCTCTTTGGAGTTCCTCACAATCCTCTCTGGTTCTCACCACCCTGAACAATTTAGTGTCATCCGCAAACTTGGCCACTTCACTACTCACTCCCAACTCTGCACAATGCAGGAAATACTTCCCCCTAAATTCACAGAATTTGCATTGCTGTCAGATGGCCATCCAGCCTCTGTTTAAAAACCTCCAAGGAAGGAGAGCCCACCAACTCCTGAAGAATCCTGGAGCTGGATGGGACCTCTAGGGTCATCTAGTCCAACCTCCTGCACAATGCAGGAAACTCACAAACACCTCCCCCTAAATTCACAGGATTCGCATTGCTGTCAGATGGCCATCTATCCTCTGTTTAAAAACCTCCAAGGAAGGAGAGCCCACCACCTCCCAAGGAAGAAACCTGTTCCACTGAGGAACTGCTCTAAATGTCAGGAAGTTCTTCCTAATGTTGAGCCAGAAACTCTTTTGATTTAATTTAATTTCATTGATTTAATTTCAACCCATTGATTCTGGTCTTACCTTCTGGGGCCACAGAAAACATTCCGCACCGTCCTCAGTATGACAGCCCTTCAAGGACTTGAAGACTTTGGGGGACGCTGGAAGACAGGAGAGCTTCGTGTGACTTGGTCCAGGGAGTCACAAAGAGTCAGAGTCGACTGTGCGATGAAACAAGAAGAAGAAGGAAGGAAGGCTGGCCGCAGAGCAAACTACGTAATTTCTACAGCAGCCAAACCACTCGCTCACAACAACTTTAATGCCAGTAGCTCAAAAAAGCAGAATTTTTACTCACAAGATTCCACAGCTGAGAGGGTGCATTGGTCTATGTGCTAACCAGACAAAGAAGACCCAAAGTAATGGGTTCAAATACAACCAGCAAGGTATCAGCTGGAAATTAGGAAACTTTTTTTTACAGTCAGTCCTTCAGAGGTGGAACCAGCTGCCTAGGAAGGTGGTGAACTGCCCTTCATTGGCAGCCATCAAAACGCAGCTGGATGATTATTTGTTGGACACATTTGAGGCTGATCCTGCATGGAATAGAAGATCTCTATGGCCCCTCCCAACCCTTAGAGGAGGAAGAAGAAGACTGCAGATTTAAACCCCGCCCTATATCTTCTCCCCCCACAACAGACACCCTGTGAGGTGGGTGGGGCTGAGAGGGCTCTCACAGCAGCTGCCCTTTCAAGGACAACTAAAGAAGAAGACGACTGCAGATTTATATCCTGCTCTATACTCTGAATCTCAGAGTGGTCACAATCTCTTTTACCTTCTTCCCCCACAACAGATACCCTGTGAGGTGGGTGGGGCTGAGGAGGCTCTCCCAGCAGCTGCCCTTTCAAGGACAACCTCTGCCAGAGCTATGGCTGACCCGAGGCCATTCCAGCAGCTGCAAGGGGAGGAGTGGGGAATCAAACCCGGTTCTCCCAGATAAGAGTCCGCACACTTAGCCACTACACCACACTGGCTCTCTGGACTTTGAAAGGGGATGAGAGAGATGCATGAGGGGGAGGTCCATCCATGTCTACCAGCCACAAAGACTCAAAAGAACTTTCACGTTCAAAGACAGTATGGCCAGGTGCTTTGGTTCAGGTAGGCTGAGTACAGACTGGCGGTTTAAGCACTCCTGGGACGGAGGTGAGCGCCCCCCAAAAGCAAATCTACACATGCACATCCGCCTTCTGTCCCCGTCCTGTCTCCGAGTCATCCCCAACTTATAGCTGGAGCACCTCTGAGGTGTCTCCCCGGCCATCTAGCACCTGGGGAGGCGTACTCCAGACACTCTCTGGGGTGCCCATAGATCATCCCTCTTCCGCTGGCCATCAGGACACTCCCAGGTGCTTCTTCTCCAGGTGGCTCACTTCTGAGTCACCTTGATGCCACCCACTGTGGAAGGGCTTCTAGACCCACTGGTGGACCTCCTGGTGGCACTTGGGGAGTTTTTTGGCCATTGTGTGACACAGAGTGTTGGACTGGATGGGCCATTGGCCTGATCCAACATGGTTTCTCTTAGGTTCTTATATGACACAGAGTGTTGGACTGGATGGGCCACTGGCCTGATCCAACATGGCTTCTCTTAGGTTCTTATGTGACACGGAGTGTTGGACTGGATGGGCCATTGGCCTGATCCAACAGAGCTTCTCTTATGTTCTTATGTGACACAGAGTGTTGAACTGGATGGGCCATTGGCCTGATCCAACATGGCTTCTCTTATGTTCTTCTGTGACACAGAGTGTTGGACTGGATGGGCCATTAGCCTGATCCAACATGGCTTCTCTTAGGTTCTTATGTGACACAGAGTGTTGGACTGGATGGGCCACTGGCCTGATCCAACATGGCTTCTCTTATGTTCTTATGTGACACAGAGTGTTGGACTGAATGGGCCATTGGCCTGATCCAACAGAGCTTCTCATATGTTCTTATGTGACACAGAGTGTTGGACTAGATGGGCCACTGGCCTGATCCAACAGGGCTTCTCTTAGGTTTCTTATGTGACACAGAGTGTTGGACTGGATGGGCCACTGGCCTGATCCAACATGGCTTCTCTTATGTTCTTATGTGACACAGAGTGTTGGACTGAATGGGCCATTGGCCTGATCCAACAGAGCTTCTCATATGTTCTTATGTGACACAGAGTGTTGGACTAGATGGGCCACTGGCCTGATCCAACAGGGCTTCTCTTAGGTTCTTATGTGACACAGAGTGTTGGACTGGATGGGCCACTGGCCTGATCCAACATGGCTTCTCTTATGTTCTTATGTGACACAGAGTGTTGGACTGGATGGGCCATTGGCCTGATCCAACAGAGCTTCTCATATGTTCTTATGTGACACAGAGTGTTGGACTAGATGGGCCACTGGCCTGATCCAACAGGGCTTCTCTTAGGTTCTTATGTGACACAGAGTGTTGGACTGGATGGGCCACTGGCCTGATCCAACACAGCTTCTCTTATGTTCTTATGTCCTGGGTTTGATCTGACAGTCTGTTCACACATGCAGATCACCACTAGTGTAGTCTGGACCTCCTGGACTAGATGGGCCAATAGTCTGACAATCCAGCACAGTGGTTCTTATGTTCTTCTCCCTCCCATCATGAGGGGTTTCACAGCTTATGCTGAAGGACTTCACCCATCACGAGAAGACTGATTCTGCAAGTATTTATTTATTGCCTTCATTTATAGTCCACTTTTCTCACTCGGACCCAAGACAGATTCCAAACATGATAAGAATTGTTTTGTCAGCCTGCAAGCAAAGTACAAAATATGATTTAAAAAAACCCATTTGAATGTAGCTGCTAAGATTCCATCTATAACAGAATAATGCAGTGGGGATAGACAGGTTACAGGTATATGAGGAAGATAACCAGATAATCAGCAAGCGGGATACAGAATATGATTTTAAAAATCAGTCTAATGGCAAAACATTCTTAATAAAGTGAACCCCCCCCCCCCCAATGCATTAGGAATGGGATGGAAGATTTGAAAAAACAACGCAAGCAAATGAAAAAACCACTGCCTCAGGCAATGAACCAATTTATGTCTTGTTATCCTTTCTATAAAACAAATCAATCTAACAGCAAGATTCTGAATACAATACAAATGCAGGGAGATTGAGACTCAAAAACTGGAAAAACAACACAAGCCGCGGTCAGCTGTGAACAAAATGCAAGAAATCTCACACAGAACTTCTTATCCCCTCACATCACGTCCAACACAATGGTTTGTACCTGTAGCAGATCTTTAGTAGCTGCGATTAAAGGAGGAGGAGGAGGAGGAGGAGATTGGATTTATACCCCACCCTTCACTTCACATGATCTGGGCACTATACTTTTGTTGATACAGCCCAAAATTGCATTTGCCTTTTTAGCTACCGCATCACACTGTTGACTCATGTCCAGCGTATGATCCACTAAGACCCCGAGATCCTTTTCGCACAGACTACTGCTAAGACAAGTCTCCCCCATCCTATAACCATGCATTGGGTTTTTCCTACCTAAATGCAGAACTTTACATTTATCCCTGTTAAAATTCATTTTATTGATTTTAGCCCAGTTTTCCAGCCTGTCAGGTCATCCTGTTTCTTTCTTCTACTGTATTTGCAACCCCTCCCAATTTAGTACCATCGGCAAATTTAATAAGCATTCTCTGTATTCCTTCATCCAAATCATTGATAAAGATGTTGAACAAAACAGGTCCCAGGGCAGATCCTTGAGGCACTCCACTTGTCACTCCTCTCCAAGAGGATGAGGAACCATTCACAAGCACTCTTTGGGTGCGATCTGTCAACCAATTACAGATCCATCTAATGGTAACAGGATCCAAAAAACATTTTACCAACTTGTCAACAAGGATAGTATGTGGAACCTTATCAAAAGCCTTACTGAAATCAAGATAACCAATGTCTACAGCATTCCCCTGATCCAGCAAGGTAGTCACTTTCTCAAAAAAAAAAAAAAATCAGGTTAGTCTGACATGACTTGTTCTTGAGAAAACCATGCTAGCTCTGAGTAATCACATCCATTTTTTTCTAATGGCCTCTGGGAGAGCATTCCATACTGTTGGTGCTGCCACTGAGAAGGCCCTTGCTTGTGTAGAGCTTAGTTTCACCTCCCTTGGTCTGGGGATGGATAACAAATTTTGTGCTCCCAAAGACAGTGCTCTCTGGGGTGTATGTGGGGAAAGGCGATCCCTCAGATAGACATTTTAGACATATGAGCTTCTAGGGAGAGCCCAAGCTTGATTTGATCTGGGAGTCACTTATTGGACTTTTTGGTGGTCCACGGTGTCAACAAAAAGTCTCCTCCAACACCGTGTTTCAAATTACCTCCATTTAATAGCCAACCACTAATGAAAGAGAGGGGTTGCTGTCCATTGAGGGGTGACATGATAGAAGTTTACAAGATAATGCATGGGATGGAGAAAGCAGAGAAAGAAGTACTTTTCTCCCTTTCTCACAATACAAAAACTCGTGGGCATTCAATGAAATTGCTGAGCAGTCGGGTTAGGAAGGATAAAAGGAAGTCCTTCTTCACCCAAAGGGTGATTAAAATATGGAATTCACTGCTACAGGAGGTGGTGGCAGCTACAAGCATAGGCAGCTTCAAGAGAGGACTGGATAAGCATATGGAGCAGAGGTCCATCAGTGCTTCTTAGACACAGCTTATCATTGGAACTCTCTGTCTGAGGCAATGATGCTCTGTATTCTTGGTGCTTGGGGGGCACAGTGGGAGGGCTTCTAGTGTCCTGGCCCCACTGATGGACCTCCTGATGGCACTTGGGGGGGGGGGTTTGGCCACTGTGTGACATGGAGTGTTAGACTGGATGAGCCATTGGCTTGATCCAACATGACTTCTCTGGTGTCTTATGTTCTTATGGTCCATTCAGTCTCTGGCCACTGGTTGCTCTTAATAGTTCTCCAGTCCTACATTCCTCCTGTACCCACAAGCAAGAAGTTTGTTCCAAGGTAGAAGGTGCTGTTTCTGAAGGCAAAACCTACCCTGAAGCAGCTCTGCCAGTGGTCAAACCCAAAAATGACAATGAGTCTCATTCTGAAAAGCCCCTCTCAGTTCCCACAATGCAACACCAGAGTTTCAGACATTCAAACATGGCATAGAAATTATTTCTTTAAATCTCTTTGCTTTGGAACTCAGCCATAGAAGGGGGTCAGCAGGTTGGAATAAATTTACAAACAATTAATATGTGTCGTCCTTCAGCTGCTTTAATTAGCTCCGTTGGTCAAATTTTGCTTTTCTTGCAAGAAGATGCGGCCTGTTGCCGTGGCAACGCAACCCCCCTCCACCTCATCTATGATATGCCGCTTTGTAAGGTGATAACCGCAGATCTGTCGGCTTCGCTTTCAGATGGTTGAAGGAAGGGGCGGCCCGTTGATGGGAGGGGGGATGGTGTTGCTAAGGCCTAGCTGGGGCTGTGGGGGGGGGGCAGTGTTCAGTCTGGCCTTGAAGGTCTGTGTGCCAGTCAAGGGAGGAGGAGCTGTGGGCTTGAACTGGGCCAGGAAATAGCCCTCAGTAATAAGAGCATCAAGAGCATCAGAAGAGCCCTGCTGGGTCAGACCAAAGGTCCAAAGTCACACGAAGAAGAAGAATTGGATTTATACCTTGCCCTTTACTTGGAGTCTCAGAGTGGCTGACATTCGCCTTTCCCTTCCCCTTCCCCACAACAGACACCCTGTGAGGAAGAAGAAGAGGAGATTGGATTTATACCCCACCCTTAACTACCCAAAGGAGTCTAAGAGTGGCTTACAATCTCCTTCCCCTTCCAATTCTGTGTTAGTTACATCAGTAACGCTGTCCAGCCATCTCCTCTTTTGCCGTCCCCTTCTTCTTTTGCCTTCTGTCTTTCAGGGTTGGATCATGGAGAATTGAGCCGTTTCTCGAAAGGGGAGCGGACCGGAGCCTTTGTTCTGGGTAGAGAAGGCGAATCCAACAACTGCTGCCCACTTTTTCTCAGCAAGGGAAAAGGCAAGACATGCATGGAATTTTCTGAGGGGAATTACTTTGGCTGAAAAGGAGTCCCAGCGGGGTTCCTTTGAGGCTTTGAAGGGTCCCCATCGAGGAATTGCATTCCAGCATCTACAGAGGGTCTCCGTGGTCATTAAATTGACTTAAATTCATCAAGATTGAAGCTTTCTTTGGACTATCTAAATTTCAGCCATCTCCTCTTTTGCTGTCCCCTTCTTCTTTTGCCTTCTGTCTTTCCCAGCATCAGGGTCTTCTCCAGGGAGTGCTCCCTTCTCATTGGGTGGCCAAAGGATTTGAGCTTCAGCTTCAGCACCTGACCTTCCAGGGAACAGTCTGGGTTGATTTCCCTTAGGACTGACTGATTGGATCTTCTTGCAGTCCAAGGGACTCTCGAGTCTTCTCCAGTGAGGGCTCCCTTCTCATTCGGTGGCCAAAGTATTTGAGCTTCAGCTTCAGCATCTGACCTTCCAGGGAACAGTCTGGGTTGATTTCCCTTAGGACTGACTGACTGGATCTTCTTGCAGTCCAAGGGACTCTTGAGTCTTCTCCAGTGAGGGCTCCCTTCTCATTCGGTGGCCAAAGTATTTGAGCTTCAGCTTCAGCATCTGAGCTTCCAGGGAACAGTCTGGGTTGATTTCCCTTAGGACTGACTGATTTGATCTTCTTGCAGTCAGTCCTAAGGGAAATCCAAGGGACTCTCAAGAGTCTTCTCCAGCACTGCAGCTCAACATCAATTATAATATCAGCTTTTAGAAAGGTGGAAGTCCTTTCAGACTTCAGTAATAGGGTGGAGGTGGACCAAAATGTTGCATCCACTACGTGGTCCTTACAGGGAGGCCAACTGCAATCCCCCATGGGAATTCTATTTAGTGGTGCTGCAGGGGACTGATTGTGATTGGGACTATGATATTGGGGGGGAGGGCTTCCATCTCTCCCCCTACGGCCATTTTCCGACCCAGAAGCGGTTGTGGAGGCAGCACAGGACAGCATTTTGTGTATGTGCTTCTTCCTCGATGGGCCGACTCTGTAGCCATTTGGGACTGGGGAAATTGCATGGAGGTGAAGACAGGAGCCCCTCCTCCCACTGTGCAACAGCTCCAACTCGAATCGGGCCCCTGAAGGGCTTCTGTATTAGGTTCCCAAGAGGGAACAATCAGGTGCCATGGTAAGTAATACTGATTCCCCACTAGCCTTGTCCCGATATCTCTCTCCTCTTCTCTGCAGAGCTTCTGTCCAATTTTGCACAAGCACAAGTCATGTCAGACTAACCTGATCTCTTTTTTTGAGAAAGTGACTACCTTGCTGGATCAGGGGAATGCTAGTTATTGTTTAGCTTGATTTCAGTAAGGCTTTTGATAAGGTTCCACATACTATCCTTGTTGACATGTTGGTAAAATGTGGTTTGGATCCTGTTACTGTTAGGTGGGTCTGCTGACAGATCGCACCCAAAGAGTGCTTGTGAATGGTTCCTCATCCTCTTGGAGAAGAGTGATGAGTGGAGTGCCTCAAGGATCTGCCCTGGGACCTGTTTTGTTCAACATCTTTATCAATGATTTTGATGAAGGAATAGAGAGAATGGTACTAAACTGGGAGGGGTTGCATCACAGAAGAAGACAGAAATAGGATACAGGATGACCTTGACTGGCTGGAAAACAGGGCTAAAA
This sequence comes from Heteronotia binoei, assembly GCF_032191835.1. Lineage (NCBI taxonomy): Eukaryota > Metazoa > Chordata > Lepidosauria > Squamata > Gekkonidae > Heteronotia > Heteronotia binoei. Next base: position 3,508,905 of record NC_083243.1, on the reverse strand, counting down.
TCAATATAATGAATTTTAACAGGAATAAATTAAAGGGCTGGAGCACTTTCCATATGAAGAAAGGTTGAAACGCTTGGGACTCTTTAGCTTGGAGAAACGTCGACTGCGGGGTGACATGATAGAGGTTTACAAGATAATGCATGGGATGGAGAAAGTAGAGAAAGAAGTACTTTTCTCCCTTTCTCACAATACAAGAACTCGTGACATCAAACCCGGGCAGATAGAGCTCGTTAATGTAACACCTACCACCTGGAGGACTCACTGCCGGCGTCCCGGCTTACTGGGCCATGGCAGATGACCCCCAGGTGAAAGGGTGGAGCCAGTACCGCGCACACTGCGCTTCACCTAAAAGGCCTGAAGGGCATATCCACACACACAACTCACAACGCATCAAGTCCTGCAGCGATAGGCAAGGGGCGAAACGGCAGGTGGAAGGTGCCACTGGAAGCCGCAGTCCCGATCCTGCATGTAGGCGGTTCAGGATATTGGTCGCCTGATGCTAACCCGGAGACGAAAGCATCTTTCGGCAGCACCCTGAACGACCAAGCAGCCTTATCTAGGGACAGCACTGCTTGCTCCACACGGAGAGGGGCCTAGAAAAGGTGGCCTAAACAAAGCTCGTCTCCCCCACCCCAGTTGGCTAGCCGCGGTCAACGGGCATCCTTACTTGCGGTCGAAAAATAAGAATCGCACTGCTACAGGACCAACCCTAAATCAGACTTTTCCCTGCAGCCGCTGTGGCCGGACCTGCCTGTCCCACATTGGTCTTGTCAGCCACCAGCGAGCCTGCAGCAAACGTGGACTATTGCACCCTTCTTAAATCTTCGTTCGCGAAGCCAAGCCGAGAGAGGGCATTCGATGAAATTGCTGAGCAGACAGGTTAGGACGGATAAAAGGAAGTACTTCTTCACCCAAAGGGTGATTAACATGTGGAATTCACTGCCACAGGAGGTGGTGGCGGCCACAAGTATAGCCACCTTCAAAAGGGGTTTAGATAAAAATATGGAGCACAGGTCCATCAGTGGCTATTAGCCACAGTGTATGTGTGTATATAACATTTTTTGCCACTGTGTGACACAGAGTGTTGGACTTGATGGGCCGTTGGCCTGATCCAACATGGCTTCTCTTATGTTCTTATGTTCTTAAATGTAAAGTTCTGCATTTAGGTAGGAAAAATCCCATGCATAGTTATAGGATGGGGGAGACTTGTCTTAGCAGTAGTCTGTGCAAAAAGGATCTAGGGGTCTTAGTGAATCATATGCTGAACAAGAGTCAACAGTGTGATGCAGCGGCTAAAAAGGCAAATGCAATTTTGGCCTGTATCAACAGAAGTATCGAGTCCAGATCACGTGATGTGATGGTATCGCTTTACTCTGCTCTGGTAAGATCTCACCTGGAGTACTGTGTTCAGTTTGGGGCACCACATTTTAAGAAGAATATAGACAAGCTGGAACGGGTCCAGATGAGGGCGATGAAGATGGTGAGGGGTCTGGAGACCAAGTCCTATGAGGAAAGGTTGAAGGATCTGGGCATGTTTAGCCTGGAGAGGAGGTGGCTGAGAGGTGATATGATCACCATCTTCAAGGACTTGAAGGGCTGTCATCTAGAGGATGGTGTAGAATTGTTTTCTGTGGCCCTGGAAGGTAGGACCAGAACCAATAGGTTGATATTAAATCAGAAGAGTTTCCGGCTCAACATTAGGAAGAACTTCGTGACCGTTAGAGTGATTCCTCAGTGGAACAGGCTTCTTTGGGAGGTGGTGGGCTCTCCTTCCTTGGAGGTTTTTAAAGAGATTCTAGATGGCCATCTGACAGCAATGCGGATCCTGTGAATTTAGGGGGAGATGTTTGTGAATTTCCTGCATTGTGCAGGGGGTTGGACTAGATGACCCTGGAGGTCCCTTCCAACTCTAGGATTCTATGATTCTAAGCTGCCATGGGGCTGTGACTCACCCTACCTCTTTCTTGTGGCAAGCAGAAACCGGTTTTCAGAAGATCTTGCTTGCCACGGGAAAGAGGCCCCACAGTAGCTTGTGCAAAATCGGAGGGAAGCACCGGAGAGAAGAGTAACGTGAGACCGGGACAAGGCTATTGGGGAATCGGCCCAAGTCTTTCTAGGGATCACATGGTAGGATGTAATGGGTCGTTTGGACCCCAGGAGCCTGGCATCTTAGACTTGAGAAGTCATCATTTGACACAGTCGACCATCAGTTACTGACCCGCCGCCTCGCCGACGTGGGGATTCAGGGGTTAGCTTTACAGTGGCTTTCCTCTTTCCTCGAAGGTCGGGGACAAAGGGTCGCGATTGGGGGTGAACTATCCCGGAGGCGCACGCTTGATTGCGGAGTGCCTCAGGGGGCGGTACTCTCCCCGATGTTATTTAACATCTATATGCGTCCCCTTGCCAAGATTGCCCGAAGGTATGGGCTGGGTTGTCACCAGTACGCTGATGACACCCAGCTCTATCTACTTATGGATGGCCGACCGGTCTCCGCCCCAGAAAATCTAGACCGGGCACTACAGGAAGTGGCTGGATGGCTCAGACTGAGAGGGCTGAAGCTAAATCCAGCGAAGACAGAGGTCCTTTGCTTGGGTCGTCGGGGTCTGGGGAGGGAAATACCCCTTCCAGCTTTTGAGGGTGCGCCGCTGACGGCGGTGGACAGGGTCAAAAGCCTGGGGGTACTATTGGAGTCCTCCTTAACGATGGAGGCTCAGATAGCAGTCACTGCCAAGTCCGCTTTTTTTCATCTTAGGCGGGCAAGGCAGTTGGCCCCCTTCCTGGAGCTCGACGATCTAGCAACAGTGATCCATGCCACGGTCACCTCGAGGTTGGACTACTGCAATGCTCTCTACATGGGGCTGCCTTTGTGCCGAACCCAAAAGCTACAGCTAGTGCAGAATGCTGCGGCCTGGCTGTTGTTAGGACTCCCAAGAAGGGAGCACATCCGACCAGGGCTCCGGGATCTGTACTGGCTGCCAATAGCTTACCGAGTCCGGTATAAGGTGCTGGTTATTACCTTTAAAGCCCTATATGGCCTAGGACCTGCCTACCTGAAGGACCGTCTCTCCCCACATGTGCCCCAGAGAGTACTGAGATCGGGAACTCGAAATCTCCTAGTTATCCCCGGGCCAAAAGAAGCCCACTTAAAATCCACCAGGGACCGGGCCTTTTCTGTGGCGGCCCCCTCCTGGTGGAACCAGTTGCCGGAGGAGGTGAGGGCCCTGCGGGACCTTGCCCAGTTCCACAGGGCCTGTAAGACAACCCTCTTCCGGCTGGCCTATGACTAGCTGGTACAAGAAATCCAGGTGTAGTTATATTAGAGGTTGCTGTCCCTAATGTTTTAAATGTTTTAAATGTCTTATAATTTTAAATATTTTATAATTTTAAATGTATTAATTAATTTTAACTGTTTTATGTTTAAATGTTATTATGTGGAATTCTATGCTGTGAGCCGCCCTGAGCCACTTGTTGGGAAGGGTGGGATATAAATTAAATAATAATAATAATAATAATAATAATAATAATAATAATAATAATAATAATAATAATAATAATAATAATAATAATAATAATAATAATAATAATAATAGTTCCTCTTTTCTCTGGATGATTCAGACCTCAACCTGGACCACATGGAGCTCAGTGCTGGGCATCGCACTTCCAAAGAAGATGTAGACCAGGGGTGTCAAACTCATTTGTTACGAGGGCCATAGAAGAAGATGAAGATGATGATGATGACGATGATGATGTTGGATTTATATCCCGCCCTCCACCCTGAATCTCAGAGCGGCTGACAATCTCCTTTATCTTCCTCCCCCACAACAGACACCCTGTGAGGTGGTGGGGCTGAGAGGACACTCACAGCAGCTTTCCTTTCAAAAACAACTCCTGCAAGACCTATGGCTGACCCAAGGCCGTTCCATCAGTTGCAAGCGGAGGAAGAAGAAGAAGAATTGCAGATTTATACCCCGCCCTTCTCTCTGAATCAGAGACTCAGAGCGGCCTACAATCTCCTTTCCCTTCCTTCCCCACAACAGACACCCTGTGAAGTGGGTGGGGCTGGACAGGGCTCTCCCAGAAGCTGCCCTTTCAAGGACAACCTCTGCCAGAGCTATGGCTAACCCAAGGCCATTTCAGCAGCAGCTGCAAGCAGAGAAGTGGGGAATCAAACCCGGTTCTCCCAGATAAGAGTCCACACACTTCACCGCTGGATCTGACATTATTGAGAGCTTGTTGGGTTGGGCCATGTGTGTCATAAAATGTAATGCCAGTTAGCAGAGAGACACACTTTATAAAAGACACAAACACAATTAAAGATTTTTTCTTAAAAAACCCTCTTAAAATAAAACATGTTTAACAGTTTAGCACTCTAACAGTATTTTGTTTAACAATCTCTGTTAAGTGACACCTCTTGCGCTGAATAATTGCATCAAAATCTGGAGACAATGTCTGTCCTGTAGCAATCCTGAGTATGCTGTTCAGGTGTGTATCTGTATGTTACAAACCAACTTTTGATTTATGAACATTCGTTACAGAAATCTCACGGTCAACGTTTGAGAGGAAAACATGAAATGGTTGAGCATTGCGAGCTTTTGTTCATAAGTTGCTTCATGTGCTGGTCAGCCAATGAAGAAAGAGGGATGGTGGCTCAGTGGTAGAGCATCTGCTTGGTAAGCAGGAGGTCCCAGGTTCAATCCCTGGCATCTCCAACTAAAAAGGGTCCAGGCAAAGAGGTGTGAAAAACCTCAGCTTGAGACCCTGGAGAGCCGTTGCCAGTCTGAGTAGACAAGACTGACTTTGAATGGACTCAGGGTCTGATTCAGTATAAGGCAGCTTCATTAGGGGAGGGATGGTGGCTCAGTGGCAGATCATCTGCTTGGTGAGCAGAAGGTCCCGGGTTCAATCTCTGGCATCTCCAACTAAGAAGGAACCAGGCAAGTAGTTGTGAAAAACCTCAGCTTGAGACCCTAAAGAGTCGCTGCCAGAGTAGACAAGACTGACTTTGATGGACCCAGGGTCTGATTCAGTATAAGGCATTAGGGGAGGGATGGTGGCTCAGTGGCAGAGCCCCCAGTATCCCCAGTATCTCCAACTAAAAGGGTCCAGGCAAATAAGCGTGAAAAACCTCAGCTTGAGACCTTGGAGAGCAGCTGCCAGTCTGAGTAGACAATACTGACTCTGATGGACCAAGGGTCTGATTCAGTTTAAGGCAGCTTCATATGTAGGGGAGGGACGGTGGCTCAGTGGTAGAGCATCTGCTTAGTAAGCAGAAGGTCCCAGGTTCAATCCCCGGCATCTCCAACTAAAAAAGTGTCCAGGCAAGAAGGCATGAAAAACCTCAGCTTGAGACCCTGGAGAGCCGCTGCCAGTCTGAGTAGACAATACTGACTTTGATGGATCCAGGGTCTGATTCAGTATAAGGCAGCTTCATACATTCATATATACAAAATAGAGGGTTTGCTCTGTAGCTCCTGTGCGATTGAGCAAGCCCGGCAAAGCAAGCTGTGATGCAGAAGGAAGCAAGAGAGAAAGAAGGAAGCAGACAACAGTAAGTTGCTTGCGGGCCTGATAGGAGCCCTCTGGGGGCCTGATCCAGCCCACGGGCCCCACATTTGACACCCCAGATTGTATACAAAATGGAACCAGTTCAGAGGAGGCAACAGAGTAGGGGAAGAGGAAATCCTGTGAGAGAGAGATTTGTGGTTTGTCGTTTTATTTTGGTTGTAACCGGGATTTTAAAAAAAGCTATTCGTGTAAGCTGCCTTGAACGACAAAGGAAGGCAAGGTATAAATGCCTTAACAAACAAACCGATGCATTATTGTCCCTTAGACTCTGATCCCAAGGTTCTTTCCCAATGTGTTCCAATGAGCATAGCTTCCGCTCAGCCTCTCATCCACAGGGACAATCACGTGGTCTCTGAAGCATTTGTTTTCTCGTGGCGGGCTCAGGTGGGGCATGGGTTGAGACGGTGGCTATGGCGACAACACATTGCGCTGCATTGAATGAGTTCGCATTGTCCTTCTTGTGTTGGCACACTGCGTTCCCTCTCTTGATTTGCATGGCTAATTCTGTCACTTCCTCTCTTTTGCCCCTCGGTGGCCCACGGAAGCTGCCAGGAGAAAGAAGGGATGAGCGTACACAATGCGGACGACGAGTCTCTAAAGTGTCCGTTTTAATCACTCTTCACCTCTTGCAACTGTACAAGAAAAGGAAATTCATTCTTCCAGAATGTACTAAATGCGTTCAGCTCCAGTTTCTGTTGTGCGTATAGAACACCACTTTGGTGGGCTATGCTCATGGGCAAAATGGATAGATTCAAAAGCAGTGAAAAATCTCCCAGCATATTCCACCAATGGGCTTTTCCCACTGTGATTTCCTTAAGATAGATAGATAGATAGATAGATGATAGATAGATGATAGATAGATAGATAGATAGATAGATAGATAGATAGATAGATAGATAGATAGATAGATAGATAGATAGATAGATAGACAGACAGACAGACAGACAGACAGACAGACAGACAGACAGACAGACAGACAGACAATAGATAGATAGATAGATAGATAGATAGATAGATAGATAGATAGATAGATAGATAGACAGACAGACAGACAGACAGACAGACAGACAGACAGACAGACAGACAGACAGACAGACAGACAAACAGACAGACAGACAGATTCCCGAAACTGCAAAAAGCAAATAGATTTTTGTTGTAATTCCTTTGAGGTTCAATAAAAGAAGAGGAATCTATTATCTTAGTTGAAGAAGAAGAAGAATACATTGGATTTATATTCCTCCCTCCACTCAATAGTCTCAGAGTGGCTCACAATCTCCTTTATCTCCCTCCCCCACAACAGACACCCTGTGAGGTGGGCGGGGCTGGAGAGGGCTCTCCCAGCAGCTGCCCTTTCAAGGACAACCTCTGCCAGAGCTATGGCTGACCCAAGGCCATTCCAGCAGCTGCAAGTGGAGGAGTGGGGAATCAAACATGGTTCTCCCAGATAAGAGTCCGCACACTTAACCACTGCACCAAACTGGCTCTGAGTGAATAAAATCAAACTTCCAATCTTCCCACACATTTATATCTACAAGCTGAGGATGTATACCACTAGGGTTGGCATCTACCTGGAGGTAGGAGGTAGGAACAAAGGGGGGGGGGCATCATAGCATGCAATGTGATGTCACTTCCAGGAGGGAGGAAGTGATGGCATGTTAACTAGAAATCTCTGGGAACTCTATGATAAAAACCATAGAGTTCTAGGCTATACCTAGAGCAACATGGCAAGGGTAATTTGATATGAATCTATTTGGACTGCAAGAAGATCCAATCAGTCAGTCCTAAAGGAAATCAACCCCGACTGTTCCCTGGAAGGTCAGATGCTGAAGCTGAAGCTGAAATACTTTGGCCACCCAATGAGAAGGGAGCACTCCCTGGAGAAGACTCTTGAGAGTCCCTTGGACTGCAAGAAGATCCAATCAGTCAGTCCTAAGAGAAATCAACCCTGACTGTTCCCTGGAAGGTCAGATGCTGAAGCTGAAGCTCAAATCCTTTGGCCACCCAATGAGAAGGGAGCACTCCCTGGAGAAGACCCTGATGCTGGGAAAGACGGAAGGCAAGAGGAGAAGGGGTGGGCAAAAGATGAGATGGCTGGACAGCGTTACTGATGCAACAAACACGAATCTGAGCAGACTTCGGAGGATGGTGGAAGACAGGAGGGCCTGGCATGACTTTGTCCAGGGGGTCGCAAAGAGTCGGACTTGACTGTGCGACTGAACAACAACAAATGAAACTATTTGAACTTGTTGGCACTCATAGCCATTTCTTGGCCTTTCCATGGGGCTGTGCTGAGAAGTGCTATTTGGCCTCCGCTCATTTTGCGGAGTTAATATTAGGGATCCAGTGAACTCCGCGGTAATCACGCTAGGCAGGTGAACATGCTGCGTTTGACAGCTGCAATCACTCTTGATTACGCCATGGATGTCTTTGCCTCCCCGCTCTCTGGGTCAAACAGGCACCAAACAGCTCTGGGGCCGCGGACTCATTTTCCTTGCGGTGAAACAGTTTCGTGTCCTTGCCCTGCAGCTATTTATGCATCTATGCAGAAGTGTGTGTGAGTGTGTGTGTGCGGCTGTGTGTCAACTAACAGCCACTTTGGTGCAGTGGTTAAGAGCGGTGGATGCTAATCGGGAGAGCCAGGTTTGATTCCCCACCTCCTCCTCCACCTGAAGCCAGCTGGGGGAGCTTAGGCTAATCACTGTTCTCTCCGAGCTCTTTCAGCTCTACCTACCTCCTTGGGTGTCTGTTGTGGGGGGAGGGAGGGAAAGTGATTGTAAGCTGCTCTGAGACTCCTTTGGGTAGAATCAAAGAATTGGAAGGAGCCTCCAGGTCATCTAGTCCAACCCCCTGCACAATGCAGGAAACTCACAAATACCTCCCCCTAAATTCTCAGGATCCTCATTGCTGTCAGATGGCCATCTAGCCTCTGTTTCAAAACCTCCAAGGAAGGGAAACCCACCACCTCCCGAGGAGGAAGCCTGTTCCATTGAGGAACCACTCTAACAGACAGGAAGTTCTTCCTAATGTTGAGCAGGAAACTCTTTTGATTTAATTTCAACCCATTGGTTCTGGTCCTACCTTCCGGGGCCACAGAAAACAATTCCACACCATCATCTGTAGGACAGCCCTTCAAGTACCTGAAGATGGGGATCATATCACCTCTCAGCCACCACATCTCCAGGCTAAACATGCCCAGCTCCTTCAACTTTTCTTCATAGGACTTGGTCTCCAGTCCCCTCACCATTTTTGTCGCCCTCCTCTGGACCTGTTCCAGCTTGTCTAGATGCTTGATAAAATGTGGTGCCCCAAAACGAACACAATACTCCAGGTGAGGTCTTACCAGAGCAGAGTAAAGTGATCCCATCACTTCACGTGATCTGGACACTAGACTTCTGTTGATACAGCCCAAAATTGCATTTGCCTTTTTAGCCATCACGTCACACTGTTGGCTCATGTTCACCGTATGATCCATTAGAGTATAAAACCAATTCCTCCTCCACCAACACCTCCCCCTCCTCCTCTTCTTCTTCATATGCTGTGGCGGAACCGGCCCGATTCTGCCTTCAGACCCGGTCCCGTCAGCTCCCTATTGAGTCGCCAACTCCTGGAGGGAGCTATTTCTCCTCCTGCCCCTTGGGCTCGCTGCCACCACCTGCTCAGTCCCGGGGTTCAGATTGAGAGGAACAGGACTCCCAATCCCCCTCTCCCTCTATGAGGCTAGGCCTCCTGGTCCTCTGCCACCCTGCACTTGGGTTTCACAGAGACCTCAGCGCTTCTTTGGGGCACCCCTGGAGGATTGGCACCTTATCCAACTGCATGCCTTCCCCCCTTCACCTGGGGCCCCCTTCTGAACACAGCGTGGTCTAAAGCGGTCTGGGGATCTAGGTGGTACAGAGATTGACTGCCAGTATTTAAAACAGAAAAAACATTTATTTAAAAGAGAAAAATATAGGAAAAGGAAAACAAACAAAACAAAAACAGTTGCATTTACCAAATTAGCACAGCCCAGCACAGCACAGCAAACAGCCTGACAAACAAAATGTGTTATAAACGCGTCCTGCTGGCCCTGATCTAAACTTGCCCTGTCTTGTGAATTACTTACTTAGTCTGCCTGCCTGGGCCCTCCCAGGCAGGAGCCTCCATTGCTCACCACATGCTCGCTCGAGCGCTGGCTTCCAACTGCCTTTCTCTTCCTGCTAACACACAAGCCAAGAACAAAAGCACTTCCTGCCTCTCTAGGAGATTTTCCCCCTAGCGTTGTTGGTTTGGCTCTGGAAGGGAGGGGGGGAGTGAGGGGAAGGCTACAACACCTGCTGAGGGATTTACTGACCCCTGCCAAATGAAGCACCACCACTGACTAAAATGGCGTTTCTCCACATATGCCATCAAATTGCATCTGATTTATGGTGGCCCTATGAATTAATGATGAGTCCTGTGGCGCAGAGTGGTAAAGCTGCAGTACTGCAATCGGAGCCCTCTGCTCACGACCAGAGTTCGATCCCAGCGGAAGCTGGGCTATAAGGTAGCCGGCTCCAGGTTGATTTAATAATAATAATAATAATAATAATAATAATACATTTTATTTATATCCCGCCCTCCCCGCCGAGGCAGGCTCAGGGCGGCTAACAACATCGGTTAATATAACAAGTTATACAGTAAATTAGACCATACATAACAAATTGATTAAAATTCTAAAAACAGTAAAACAATAAAATTAACATCGTGGTGCTATTCCGACAGATAATAAGTCATTTAAGCAGACTCTCGGGTTTTAGTCGGTGAAGGCTTCGCCAAAGAGGATGGTCCTACAGGCCCTGCGGAATCGGTCAAAGTCCCGCAGGGCCCGCACTTCCTCCGGGAGCTGGTTCCATAAGTGTGGAGCTACAGTGGAGAAAGCCCGAGTACGGGTACTCTGCAGCTTTACTTCCTTTGGCCCGGGAATACTCAGCAGGTCCTTCCCTGCTGACCTCAGTGCTCTCTGGGGTTCATATGGGGAAAGACGGTCCCTCAGGTAGGCAGGCCCTCGGCCATATAGGGCTTTAAAGGTAATAACCAGCCTTCCATCCTTCCGAGGTGGGTAAAATGAGTACTCAGCTTGCTGGGGGGGGGGAGTGTAGATGACTGGGGAAGGCAATGGCAAACCACCCCGTAAAAAGTCTGCCATGAAAAAATTATAAAAGCAACGTCACCCCAGAGTTGGAAACGGCTGATGCTTGCACAGGGGACTGCCTAGACCTTTCTGAATTAATGGCCTCATAGATGTCCTTGATCAGGGCTTGCAAACTGAGGATTGTGGCTTCCTTGATGTAGTCCATCCCTCTCCTGTGGGGTTTCCCTGTTTTCCTGCTGCCTGCTTTCCTGTTTTCCTGCTTCCTTCAGCTTTTCCTGGCATGGTTGTCTTTTCCAGGAACTCTTGTGTCTTCTCATCATCTGACCAAAGTATGGAAGCCTAAGTTTAGTCATTTGAACTTCTAGGGAGAGTTCAGGTTTGATTTGATCAAGAGCCCACTGATTTCTCTTTCTGGTGATCCACAGGATCCATAACACTCTCCTTCAGCAGCACGTAAGTTCTGCACTCCTACGGAATGACAGCTGTCCCCAAGGGTCAGGAACAATTGAGTCCAGGAATTCAATAGCTACAAGGTGGAACGGGTCCAGAGACGGCTACAAGCATAGCCAGCTTCAAGAGGGGATTGGATCAACATCTGGAGCAGAGGTCCATCAGTGGCTATTAGCCACAGCGTATTGTTGGAACTCTCTGTCTGGGGCAGTAATGCTCTGTATTCTGGCTGCTTGGGGGGCACAGTGGGAGGGCTTCTAGTGTCCTGGCCCCACTGATGGTCTTCCTGATAGCACCTGGGTTTTTTGGCCACTGTGTGACGCAGAGTATTGGACTGGATGGGCCATTGGCCTGATCCAACATGGCTTCTCTTATGTTCTTATGTGACACAGAGTGTTGGACGGGATAGGCCGTTGGCCTGATCCAACAGGGCTTCTCTTATGTTCTTATGTGACACAGAGTGCTGGATGGGATGAGCCGTTGGCCTGATCCAACATGGCTTCTCTTATGTTCTTATGTCTCGGGCAATGATGCTCTGTATTCTTGGTGCTTGGGAGGGCACAGTGAGAGGGCTTCTAGAATCCTGGCCCCACTGGTGGACATCCTGATGGCACCTGTTTTTTTTTGGCCTCTGTGTGACACAGTGTTGGACTGGATGGGCCATTGGCCTGATCCAACAGGGGTTCTCTTATGTGACACAGAGTGTTGGACGGGATGGGCCGTTGGCCTGATCCAGTATGGCTTCTCTTATGTTCTTATGTCTCGGGCAATGATGCTCTGTATTCTTGGTGCTTGGGAGGGCACAGTGGGAGGGCTTCTAGTGTCCTGGCCCCACTGATGGACCTCCTGATGGCACCTGGAGTTTTTTTGGCCACTGTGTGACACAGAGTGTTGGACTGGAGGGGCCATTGGCCTGTTCCAACATGACTTTTCTTAGGTTCTTATGTTCACCTTTCTAGATGCCAAGTCGCCCACAATGCGTGCCCTTTGGCCCGTGACTTCAGGCTTGTTTCTGTCCCGAAAGAAGGAGAGTAATTATTCCTCCTGCCTCCTTTCAACAAGAAAAGTGATAGAAAAAGGGGGAAGGGAAGACCAACCTCCCGCTTCCGTTCTCTGCCGTGTGTGCCAGGAATCTCGATTTGCTTGAATCTGCATGTTCAGCCCCCCCAATTAGCATATAAAACTGTTCAAAATGAAAGAAATCATCATTGCTGCGACCCCACCGCTGGCAGCCTTGAAGGCTCCAGGCCCGCTCCTTTTGTGCCGTTTGCGGTTCTTTGGCACACGTCAATAATACATATTCAGGAGGCAAAGAAAAGCTATTAACCGAATGCCCAAGTAAGATCAGATTCCTGCCACTCCCCCCCCCCCCGCTCCCCTCCACTCCCCCAAAAAACAAAACAGACATGATGGCTAATTTATTCCTCCTCGTTCCCTTTGGCACAAAAGGAAGGGGGGGGGGGAGAAAAGAAAAGGAAAGGGAGGAGAGCTTGAAATGGTTCCAGTGTTCAGTTAATTATCTCAAGCGTGCCACAAACAGAAGCTCGGCAAATATTTGTGTGACACTAATTTGATATATCTAATTAAATACTATTTATTAAATTACTGTTGTTGGCTCTCCCGGCACAGCAAACGATCGGCGACGAGGCTGAGAGGGAAAAATTTGTCCCCAGATCGATTTCTTCTCGTTCTTTCTTCTTCTTTTTTTTTTTAATGAGTTAAACCAGGGGTGTCGAACTGATTTGTTAGGAGGGTCGGATCTGACATAAATGGGCCAGGCCATGTCGGGTTGGGCCAAGCCAAGTCAGGCCAGGCCGGGCCACGTGTGTATCTATTTATTTATTTATTTATTTATTTATTTATTTATTTATTTATTTATTTATATATATTTTTATTTAAGATTAGGTAGCAGAGATACACATTTTATAAGGAACACAAACACAAATATATATTTTTAAAAAACGTAAAAACATGCTTTAAACGTTAGCACTCATTGGTCTTAAAGATGCTTTCTTTGTATTTCTCCCATGAGATCCAGGGAATTGGGCAAAGGAAGCTCTGGCTCTTTCCTTCCTTCCCCAGGGAACTGGGGGGCAGGGAGCCTCAGCCAATAGAAGGAAAAGAAGCTTGGCTCAGTAGCTGCACTGTGCAATTGAGAGATCCTGGCAAAGGAAGCTCTGCCTTCCCCCTTCCTCCCCAAGGAAGGAGCCTCAGGCAATGGAGCAAATAGAGGTTTTGCTCTGTAGCTCCTGTGCAATTGAGCAAGCCTTGGAAAGCAAGCCATTATGTAGAAGGAAGTAAGATACAGGGAGAAGGAAGCAGATGACAGCCAGTTGCTCTGGGACCTGATTCGCCCCCCAAACTGCACGTTTGACACCCCTGAGTTAAACGCTTCACAGTGCCATGGTACGCAGGCTGGGAAAGGTAGAAAACGAGATTATGAGGGCATCGGCAGGTAGAGATTTCTGTAGCAGAAGCCTGATTCCAATGAACGGGGGGTTGAGCATGAGGAGGGTCCCATGATATCTTCCAGAAGGGAACCCTCTGGCTGTATCTTGGTGGACCATCAGCATGAAGACACATTGACTGAGGGGTGACATTGATCAAGGTTTACAAGATTCTGCCTGGGATAGAGAAGGTAGAGAAAGAAGTCCTTTTCTCCCTTTCTCACAATACAAGAACTCATGGACACTCAATGAAATTGCTGAGTAGTTGGGTTGGAACTGATAAAAGGAAGTCCTTCTTCCCGTAAAGGGTGATTAACACATGGAATTCATTGCTAGATGGCCATCTGACAGCAATGAAGATCCTGTAAATTTAGGGGGAGGTGTTTGTGAGTTTCCTGCATTGTGCAGGGGGTTGGACTAGATGACCCTGGAGGTCCCTTCCAACTCTAGGATTCTATGACTGTTAGAGCAGTTCCTCAGTGGAACAGACTTCCTCAGGAGGTGGTGGGCTCTCCTTCCTTGGACGATTTGAAACAGAGGCTAGATGGCCATCTGACAGCGATGAATGAATGAATGTCTTCTTCTTTGGCTTGACTTTGCGAACGAAGATTTAAGAAAGATGCAGTAGTCCACGTCTGCTGCAGGCTCGCTGGTGGCTGACAAGACCAATGCGGGACAGGCAGGTCCAGCCACAGTGGCTGCAGGGAAAAGTCTGATTTGGGGTTGATGCTGTAGCAGTGCGATTCTTCCTCAATGAATGAATGAATGAAATAAATAAGTTCATTCATAAATAAATAAGTTCGTTCATGAATGAATGAATGAACGAACGAACAAACTTTTTATTACGGTCATAGACCAATATAAAAACTATAACACATCATGTAAAAACCCTCCTAAACTACATAAAATACAATAAAATACATAAAACTTTTCCGCACCTATACAGGTCAAGGATAACTAACATATAATTTAACCAATTTTAAAATCCAGAATCAGTTTAAATTAATATAAAATCCTTTAAATCAGAATATATAAAATCGTTTATATCCTAAAATTCAAACAGATCATACAAAACATGCAATTTCTTGTTTCTTAGCATGGAACTTCACAAGGTAATGGCAGAATTTAGCTATCTGTCTATCTCTATTTCCTACATTGTGCAAAGGGTTGGACTAGCTGACCCTGGAGGTCCCTTCCAACTCTAGGATTCTATGATTCTTTGGTAGGTGGCGGGCTCTCCTTCCTTGGAGGTTTTTCAACAGAGTCTAGATAGCCATCTGACAGCAATGAAGATCCTGTGAATTGAGGGGGGGGGTGTTTGTGAGTTTCCTGCATTGTGCAGAGGGTTGGACTAGATGACCCTAGAGGTCCCTTCCAACTCTAGGATTCTATGATTCTCTGCTCATGACCTGAGTTCAATCCCAGCAGAAGCTGGTTCAGGTAGCCGGCTCTAGGTTGACTCACCCTTCCATCCTTCCGAGGTCAGTCAAATGAGTACCCAGTTTGCTGGGGGAGGCGGGGAGTGTAGATGTCTGGGGAAGGCAATGCCAAACCACCCCGTAAAATGTCTGCCGTGAAAACGTGAAAGCAACGTCACCCCAGAGTCGGAAACGACTGGTGGTTGCACAGGGGACTACCTTTTAATCCGCCTAGAGGCCTGCAAGGTAGAAAAGTGGGTAATAAATGTTTTAAATGAATAATAATCAGTTCTAGTCTGACAGTCACCACCACGCCACGCTGGCTGTTTGGGACAGAGAGAAAGGGGGTAGGGAGTAGCGGGGGATGAATTCTATTCATTTCAGTTCAGGCAACCCCCATGCAAAAAGCCCTCCAAGGTGGTCTCCAAGCACCAGACTGGAGAGGTTTGCGCTATTGATCGCTTGTCTTCTCAATAAGCCAGAAATCATCGGATCCTATTACGGAGGGGGAAATAATACATGGAGATCATCCCGTAATAAATCGTAAAGCCGATCGGATTTGCAATAGCCAAGGAGATCAATGCTGGTAAAAAAAAAATAGGTGTTGGGTGTTTTGTTGGTGGCCAAGATGTTCGGACGGGGCCTGATCCTTTTCCAAGGTCTAATTGCTCCTCCGTGGGGTCAGCTGTCCTTGTTCATTTACGAGTGCCAGCCGCGGTAGTGAAAACCACCAAAGCAGGATAGGCCCTGGGGGATATAAACGATGGAGGTGGCACGGATGAAGTTAGATGACATTTCTGACTGGCAGGTCAAACACGGCCTTTAAATTAAGAGAGGCTGAAGTGCAGGATTGGAAGGAAAGGGCAGAAGTCGACTTCCAGCCTTCCAGGCTGTGCTTGAAGCAACGGAAGATCCAAAGCAAAACTACTGGGTATAAGAAAAATAAAAGAACTTATGAACAAATAATGAAGACGGGGCCCAAATAATTGATAAAGACACCTCATGCAAATACACAGGAAGTTTCTATAAGAGGATGGATGCCACGTTAATTTTCAGAGAGGTTCCAAGGAAAATGCAAAGAGTCCATCCAAAAAGAAAATGCAAAGAGGTCCATCCCCTGGAACATTCAAACAGTTCATTAAACTGTGGCTGATCCAATCACCTCAAATGAAGGCTCCAAAAGGTTCTCTATTCCTGTTACGTGTCTGCCGACTTCGCATACCACGTTCCACAGCTGAGCTTCGTCCAAGAGCCATCCTGTAATCGCATATAATTGACATCAAACTAAGACATATTCGATTTCCAAAAGGCACAAGCCATCCCCTTATAGAAACTTCCTGTGTATTTGAACAAAGCAGGAGTTCTTATGGCTTCTCTTATGTCTGGGGCAGTGATGCTCTATATTCTTGGTGCTTGGGGGGCACAGTGGGAGGTCTTCTAGTGCCCTGGCCCCACTGATGGACCTCCTGATGGCACCTGGGTTTTTTTTGGCTACTGTGTGACACAGAATGTTGGGCTGGATGGGTAACTGGCCTAATCCAACATGGCTTCTCTTATGTTCTTATGTCTGGGGCAGTGATGCTCTGTCTTCTTGGTGCTTGGGAGGGGCACAGTGGGAGGTCTTCTAGTGTCCTGGTCCCACTGATGGACCTCCTGATGGCACCTGGGGTTTTTTTGCTACTGTGTGACACAGAGTGTTGGACTGGATGGGCCACTGGCCTGATCCAACATGGCTTCTCTTATGTTCTTAAGTCTGGGTCAGTGATGCTCTGTATTCTTGGTGCTTGGGGAGGGCACAGTGGGAGGGCTTCTAGTGTCCTGGTCCCACTGATGGACCTCCTGATGGCACCTGGATTTTTTTGCTACTGTGTGACACAGAGTGTTGGACTGGTTGGGCCACTGACCTGATCCAACATGGCTTCTCTTATGTTCTTATGTGACACAGATTGTGGGACTGGATGGGCCTTTGGCCTGATCCAACATGGCTTCTCTTATGTTCTCATGTGACACAGAGTGTTGGACTGGATGGGCCATTGGCCTGATCCAACATGGCTTCCCTTATGTTCTTATGTCTGGGGCAGTGATGCTCTGTATTTTTGGTGCTTGGGGGGGCACAGTGGGAGGGCTTCTAGTGTCCTGGCCCCACTGATGGTCCTCCTGATGGCAGCTGGGGTTTTTTGGCTACTGCGTGACACAGAATGTTGGACCGGATGGGCCATTGGCCTGATCCAGCATGGCTTCTGTTATGTTCTTATGTTCTTAGAACTCTCCAGAAGATTGATGGAGTGGTCAGAGGTGTCTTCCTCTCTGATTGTCCTTCTTCCTCCTTCTCCTGGTATTGTTACTCCCTCATTAATACCACAAGGTGTATATACAAGAATCTTCTGAGCCGTGGGCTCCTTCACTGGTAAGAGCCTCAAATGTTGCTTCTTGATACAAGGTGTATTTTGAGTAACAAGATAGGAATTGTTGGGTGATTGACCTACTTTGGCTTAAATTAAGCAAGCAATGAGAACAAATCATAATGATCTTGTCCGGTGTAGAAATCTGTTCCTTCTGAGCCAAAATGAAAGGATGTGTCTAAAGGCAGAGGGGACAAAGTCATCTAAATAATCTCTACCTTCTTTTTATTTTATGAATGAGGATGACTGGCGAAAAAATCATTCACAATAACAACTTGTTCATTTCTCCTTCTTTAACCTTCTCCTTCTATCACTTATCTCCCCATAATAACTTTTGCCGCTCTTCCATCTTGCCCGCTTGCTTTATAAGTCTACTGCTCCTTCCACAGTAAATTCATCACTTGGGGTTGGATCATTAATCTCTGCTTTCCCTTCCAAAGATAATACATGTTTAATGGCTGCGGATTGTAGTGCTGTAGCAAGACCAGAATTGTCTGACATGGCATTGAAGGGCAGTAGAAATAATGGGCTCCAAAAGGTGTCTAGAATGTGTCTCTTCTGAAAAGAGGCTCCAAGATCCTTCAAGGAGGAAGAAAAAGGCTGCAGATTTATACCCCGCCCTTCTCCCTGAATCAGAGACTCAGAGCGGCTTATAATCTCCTACGGCTTCTCCCCCCACAACTGACACCCTGTGAAATGGGTGGGGCTGAGAGAGCTCTGACAGAAGCTGCCCTTTCAAGGACGAATCTGCCAGAGCTATGGCTGACCCAAGGCCATTCCAGCAGTTGCAAGTGGAGGAGTGGGGAATCAAACACGGCTCTCCCAGATATGAGTCCGCACACTTCACCACTACACCAAAGACTGGTTTGCTGCATGCAGAGCCCTCGTGGTTATGAGTGGCCTCACACAATCACTTTCCTCTCAATATAGGATGATTTTTGCAGTCATTGCATAGCAGAGAATTAGGTGGAACTAGGTTGTCTGAAGTGACCCAGCACAATATTTCTTAATTGTTAACATATAACTGCATGAAGTTGCCTTATACTGAATCACACCTTTGGTCCAAGAAGGTCAGTATTGTTTAGTCACAGAATCATAGAGTTGGAAGGGACCTCCAGGGTCATCTAGTCCAACCTCCCGCACAATGCAGAAAACCCACAAACACCTCCCCCCTAAATTCACAGGATCTTCGCTGCTGTAAGATGGCTGTATAGCCTCTGCTTAAAAACCTCCAAGGAAGGAGAGCCCACCGCCTCCCGAGGAAGCCTGTTCCATTGAGGAACTGCTCTAAGTGTCAGGAATCCTAGAGTTGGAAGGGACCTCCAGGGTCATCTAGTCCAACCCCCTGCACAATGCAGGAAACTCACAAACACCTCCCCCTAAATTCACAGGATCTTCATTGCTGTCAGATGGCCATCTAGCCCCTGTTTAAAAACCTCCAAGGAAGGAGAGCCCACCGCCTCCCGAGGATGTCTGTTCCACTGAGGAACTGCTCTAAGTGTCAGGAATCCTAGAGTTGGAACGGACCTCCAGGGTCATCTAGTCCAACCTCCCACACAATGCAGGAAACTCACAAATACCTCCCCCTAAATTCACAGGATCTTCATTGCTGTCAGAGGGCCATCTAGCCTCTCTTTCAAAATCTCCTCGCTTTTTGATAACCCGGAAGTGGGGGGAGGGCTAAACCAGGAGATCCACTGCCCCCACCCGGGGATTGGCAACCCTATCTTCTACTGAGCCACGGCCCCTCCCAGTTTTGCTCCAGGTTGTTGCTCTTCTGACATTTCTTTGGGGCCATATTTTTAAGATAAGACGGTTCTTCCTCCTAGCTATGGGAATCAACCAATCAAGGATCCTGCGTCCAACAGGATGATATAATCATGCTCAGGGCTTTTTTTGTAGCAGGAACTCCTTTGCATATTAGGCCACATCCTCCTGATGTAGCCAATCCTCCAAGAGCCTGCTGGATTGGCTCCAAGAGAATTGGCTGCATCAGGAAAGGAGAGGAAAGGTCCCCTGTGCAAGCACCAGTCGTTTCCGACTCTGGGGCGACGTCGCATCTCGTTTTCACAGCAGACTTTTTATGGGGTGCTTTGCCATTGCCTTCCCCAGTCATCTACGCTTTCCCCCCAGCAAGCTGGGGACTCCTTTGACCAACCTCGGATGGAGGGAAGGCTGAGTCAACCTCCGGCCGGCTACCTAAAAACCCAGCTTCCGCCGGGGATCGAACTCAGGTCGTGAGCAGAGCTTAGGACTGCAGCGCTGCAGCTTTAACACTCTGCGCCACAGGGCTACATCAGGTGATTGGCCTAAAATGCAAAGGAGTTCCTGTTACAAAAAAAGCCCCGTAGGCATGGTGGCCAAGGTTAGCCATTTTTCCCATTTAAGCCCATTCCGTGTGCTTCAGTGTTATGATTTTATCACAACACAACTCTAGGCTTCTTTAGCATTAACTAGCTCAACAGAAAACTCTATCGTCCATTGCCGCTACACAGATAATGGAAGGAGAGCGGTTACAGGGGTCCCTAAAAATGTCTTCCTCCAAGCTCCCCATCGGTTCTGCCTCCCGTATTTGCAGATGTTTTCAAAACCGTCTCCTAACAATAGCCAGCTGTTGCGCTGGAGATGGGCAGACACCGCGAGCTAATTATTTCATAACTTTCAACGCCGCACTAAATTATCGGTACTTGAAGCTCTCTATGATTCATTCCTGGCTGCTTTTTATCTCGCTACGTTCTATTTAAAAAACATTACAGGCTTCTCATACATATGAAAATCTTTTGGCCGTGGTCCAGTGCATCCCATATTTGAGCTATATCTTCAGCTCTGTGAAGCTGGGCATCGTTGCCGTTCTCAAATGCTGCGGCTGGGTCTCCACACGTCATATCCACTGGCACGGGCTAGACAGCTTCCAGTCCACAGAAGACCCCTGTATGGTATTGTGCTTTTGTTTCTTGCCCCTCTCCAAGGCTGTTCTGCGCTGGTTCTCTAAACTCCATTTTGGGGTGTTTCGTTGAGAGACAAGTTCAGCTTTGTCTCTGGTGTGCATCTCCCAGGATCTTTTTGGTCAAGGCCCGCAACTTTCCCCCTGTGTTTCTGATCATATCCATCACAAGACACACACACACACACACATCTCACCCTCTAGGTTTTTTTGGACTTCCTGAGAGTCAGGGCTTTTTTCGAGCAGGAACGCACAAGAACGCAGCTCCAGCTGGCTTGGCATCAGGGAATGTGGCCTCATATGCAAATTAGTTCCTGCTGGGCTTGTTCGACAAAAAAGCTCTGCATAACGCAATGCTGACATCAGGGTGTGTGGCCTAATATGCAAATGAGTTCCTGCTGAGCTGGTTTGGTGTAGTGGTTCAGTGCATGGGCTCTTAGCCGGGAGAACTGGGTTTGATTCCCCACTCCTCCACTTGCAGCTGCTGGAATGGCCTTGGGTCAGCCAGAGCTCTCTTATCTGGGAGAACCGGGTTTGATTCCCCACTCCTCCACTTGCACCTGCTGGAATGGCCTTGGGTCAGCCAGAGCTCTCTTATCTGGGAGAACCGGCTTTGATTCCCCCACTCCTCCACTTGCAGCTGCTGGAATGGCCTTGGGTCAGCCAGAGCTCTCTTATCTGGGAGAACCGGGTTTGATTCCCCACTCCTCCACTTGCACCTGCTGGAATGGCCTTGGGTCAGCCAGAGCTCTCTTATCTGGGAGAACCGGGTTTGACTCCCCACTCCTCCACTTGCAGCTGCTGGAATGGCCTTGGGTCAGCCAGAGCTCTCTTATCTGGGAGAACCGGCTTTGATTCCCCCACTCCTCCACTTGCAGCTGCTACAATGGCCTTGGGTCAGCCAGAGCTCTCTTATCTGGGAGAACAGGGTTTGATTCCCCACTCCTCCACTTGCAGCTGCTGGAATGGCCTTGGGTCAGCCAGAGCTCTCTTATCTGGGAGAACCGGGTTGGATTCCCCACTCCTCCACTTGCAGCTGCTGGAATGGCCTTGGGTCAGCCAGAGCTCTCTTATCTGGGAGAACCGGCTTTGATTCCCCCACTCCTCCACTTGCAGCTGCTACAATGGCCTTGGGTCAGCCAGAGCTCTCTTATCTGGGAGAACAGGGTTTGATTCCCCCCTCCTCACTTGCACCGGCTGGAATGGCCTTGGGTCAGCCATAGCTCTCTTATCTGGGAGAACCGGGTTGGATTCCCCACACCTCCACTTGCAGCTGCTGGAATGGCCTTGGGTCAGCCATAGCTCCCTTATCTGGGAGAACAGGGTTTGATTCCCCACTCCTCCACTTGCAGCTGCTGGAATGGCCTCAGGTCAGCCAGAGCTCTCTTATCTGGGAGAACCGGGTTTGATTCCCCACTCCTCCACTTGCAGCTGCTGGAATGGCCTTGGGTCAGCCATAGCTCCCTTATCTGGGAGAACAGGGTTTGATTCCCCACTCCTCCACTTGCAGCTGCTGGAATGGCCTCAGGTCAGCCAGAGCTCTCTTATCTGGGAGAACTGGGTTTGATTCCCCACTCCTCCACTTGCAGCTGCTGGAATGGCCTTGGGTTAGCCAGAGCTGTCGCAGAGCTGTCCTTGAAAAGGCAGTTTCTATCAGAGCTCTCTCAACCCCAACTGCCTCCCAGGGTGTCTGTTGAGGGGGGAGAAGATATAGGAGATTGTAAGCCACTCTGAGTCTCTGATTCAGGGTATAAATCTGCAATCTTCTTCTTCTTCTGTCCCCTACCTTGCATGGTCCTTAAAGATAATTGAGAAAATCAAACAAATAGGTCTCGATCCAGAAGCAAACCAGTCCTTGGTGAAGTGTGCAGACTCATATCTGGGAGAACCAAGTTTGATTCCCCACTCCTCCACTTGAAGCTGCTGGAATGGCCTCGGGTCAGCCATAGCTCTCGCAGAGCTGTCCTTGAAAGGACAGCTTCTGGGAGAGCTCTCTCAGCCCCACCCAGGGTGTCTGTTGTGGGGGAGGAAAGGAAAGGAGATTGTAAGCCACTCTGAGATTCAGAGTGAAGGGAGGGGTATAAATCTACTGTCTTCTTCTTGTTGTTTTGCAAAAAAAGTCCTGTGCAAAACTATTGTGATGGCAGGGGGTGTGGCCTAATATGCAAATGAGTTCCTACTGAGTTTTTCCTACAAAAAAAGCCCTGCCGATAACTCCTGTGTGAAACCTGAATATAACTCTCTGGAACAGCACCCTCTTTTTGCATTTGTGCTGTCAAATTCCCACCCCTGAGGTTTCCCCCCTCCACTGTTTGTAGGCCTGAGAGGGGGCATGGCCCCGTGGGAACTCATCCTCTTGGTATCCAGAAGGTGCCAGCCAGGCTCAGTCCCCACCGGTCGTCTCCATAATGCCCCTGTATAATTCGATGGTGTGGCCTCATTTGGAGTACTATGCACAATTCTGGTCACTGCACCTCAAAAAGGATATTATAGCATTGGGAAAAGTCCAGAAAAGGGCAACTAGAACGATTAAAGGTTTGGAACGCTTTCCCTATGAAGAAAGGTTAAAACGCTTGGGACTCTTTAGCTTGGAGAAACGTTGACTGCAGGGTGACATGATTGAGTGATGGAGAAAGTAGAGAAAGAAGTCCTTTTCTCCTTTTCTCACAATACAAGAACTCATGGGCATTCCATGAAATTGCTGAGCAGTCAGGTTGAAATGGATAAAAGGAAGTACTTCTTCACCCAAAGGGTGATGAACATGTGGAATTCACTGCCACAGGAGGTGGTGGCGGCTACAAGCATAGCCAGCTTTAAGAGGGGATTGGATAAAAATATGGAGCAGAGGTCCATCAGTGGCTATTAGCCACAGTGTGTGTGAATATATATATTGGCCACTGTGTGACACAGAGTGTTGGACTGGATGGGCCACTGGCCTGATCCAACATGGCTTCTCTTATGTTCTTATGTGACACAGAGTGTTGGACTGGATGGGCCACTGGCCTGATCCAACATGGCTTCTCTTATGTTCTTATGTGACACAGAGTGTTGGACTGGATGGGCCACTGGCCTGATCCAACAGGGATTCTCATATGTTCTTATGTGACACAGAGTGTTGGACTGGATGGGCCATTGGCCTGATCCAACATGGCTTCTCTTATGTTCTTATGTGACACAGAGTGTTGGACTGGATGGGCCATTGGCCTGATCCAATATGGCTTCTCTTATGTGACACAGAGTGTTGGACTGGATGGGCCACTGGCCTGATCCAACATGGCTTCTCTTATGTGACACAGAGTGTTGGACTGGAGGGGCCACTGGCCTGATCCAACATGGCTTCTCTTATGTTCTTATGTGACACAGAGTGTTGGACTGGAGGGGCCACTGGCCTGATCCAACATGCCTTCTCTTATCTTATGTTCCAGTGAAAATGTCCAAGTGGCGAGTGATGTGAAAGACCTCTGTCTGAGACCCTGGAGAGCTGCTGCCAGCTGGGTAGACGATACTAACTTTGATGGAGCAAGAGTCTGATTCAGCAGAAGGCCGCATCACGAGTTCCAAACATCATGCGGTGTGAGTGTAAGTAGCAAATCATGCACATACACGCAAGGGAAAGGCACTGGGGTGTGGTAGAATAAATTGCGATCAGATAGCATGGTGCAGCTCCTATTTATCTGAAGGCTCTGATCTAACCCAATATCATCAGCTGTTCCAGGTAGGAGCTCTCCCACATATCAAGCAGTGAAAGGTCTTTCCCTGGTCTGTATCGGAGAGATCCTTTTATCTGGGGACTGGGAGCTAAATCTAGGATATTCCGCAAGCCAAGCTAGGATGGAGCTTTCAGCCGTGTATGCGTGTTTTTTTTTCTTCCCCTTTCGGTTTTTTAATTAAAAACTACAAGAGGAGGGAAAGGGAGAAAAGAAATCAAGAGATACGGGGGGGGGGGGGAGAGAGAGTGGGAGAGAAGGAAGCATCATATATCGTGATGTGTGCTGAGGGGAAAAAATCATTATAACTTCATAACCAGGGTTCTTTTTGTGGTGTTTTTTTTTTGTTTAACCATAATGGCTTGTTTGAGGAGTGAAATGGACTAACTTACAAGAATCTTAAAAGAACAAGATTTAGGGCGTTTTCGCACTCACCTCCAGCCGGCGCGACCCCCCTCTTCACCGCGCAGGATCTGCGCGGATTTCGCACTAAATGCCGCGGAGCAGCCTTTTGCGCCAGAAACTCCCGGCGCAAAAGCCGCTCAAACGTAAACCGCCAAAAAGCAGTTTCCGTTTGCACGGCTTTTGCGACGGGAGTTTCCAGCTCTTCCGGCTGCTCCGCGGCATTTAGTGCGAAATCCGCGCAGATCCTGCGCGGTGAAGAGGGGGGTCGCGCCGGCTGAACGTGAGTGCGAAAACGCCCTTAGAGAAATATACAAATGAGTGGGGAAAGTTTCAAAAGTATATTGAAAAACAATGGAACGTTAAAGGACATTTGGTGATCTTTGACAACGGTTAATTCTTAAAGAAACCATATATGGATTACAGGGTTTTTTTTTAAAAAATGGGACTATTGGATTATAACTTTTTCGTTTCTTTGTGGTTAAACAAGAAGGACTATCATGAAGATGGATTATGATAATAGCTTTGGGTATTTCTGCCTCTCTTTTTTGTTTTTTTTTATGAATAAAGATTCTTTAATAGATAGAGGTTCTTGCCTTATAACAAATTAAATAAAAATAGTAATAGGAAGCTGTTTGTTAAGGGGGTTGGCATTGCTGGGGGTCATTTAAAGGGGGGTGGGGTGGAGAAAATGTTATATATGTGTATTAACTTTTAATAACAAATGATAATACGCTATTACAATATATTACATTATAATAAATTGTTTTAAACGGGCATAACGGCTTGTTTGTGTAGAATATTGCTTGTTTGGGACTCAAATCTGTGAGACCGGTTCAGGTTATAGAGCTTCGAGCCCCATTATTTTCAGTGGGGAAGCTATTGAAGGATTTGGGGCAGCCGCTTTTAAAAAGAAGAGAAGTAGAAGAGATTGGATTTATACCCCGCTGTACACTACCCGAAGGAGTCTCAGAGTAGTTTACAATCTCCTTCCCCTTCCTCTCCCACAGTGTGTGTGTATATATAAAATTTTTTTGCCACTGTGTGACACAGAGTGTTGGACTGGATGGGCCATTGGCCTGATCTAACATGGCTTCTCTTATGTTCTCCCCATGACCTTCACCCTGTGAGGTAGGTGGGGCTGAGAGAGCTCTGACAGAAACTGCTTTCGAGAGGAACAGCTCTGCGAGAACTGTGACTGACCCAAGGTCACCCTGTTGGTTTCATTTGGAAGAGGAGTGGGGAATCAAACCTGGTTCTCTCAGATTAGAGTCCGCGCTCCTAACCATCACTTGAAGTGAATTGGATGAAGGAGCTTGATTTTACAGACCACCAAAGTAGGTGCCTCTTGGTGAAGATTCATTTCTCTCCACTGATTTTGATTGAAGCCAACAGCATCGTTAAAAAGAACCCACACACAAGCTGTATCCATTTCAGTTTCTTACTCTTACAGTGACTGTGTATGTGTGTGTATATATGAGAGAACCCATGTTGGATCAGACCAGTGGCCTATCCAGTCACACAGTGGCCAAAATTCAGGTGCCATCAGGAAATCCACCAGTGAGGCCAGAACTTCAGAAGCCCTCCTTTATCCCTCAAGCACCCAGACAGCATGTGCCATCTAGGTCTTGTGGCTAACAGCCACTGATGGACTTCTGCTCTGTATGTTTATCCTGTTCCTTCTTGAGGCTGTCTATGCTTGTAGCTACCACCACTTCCTAGGGCAGTGAATTCCACGCGTTAATGACCTTTGGGGTGAATCTTGATCTGATTGGCCTCCCCGGCCAGCACTGTCGTCTGTGCTAGGAACTGGAATGAAAACTGACATCCCTATGAGATGTCATGGTGTGAGATGGCTAGGCTGGACAATATGTGATGTCATGGTGATCTGAGTGCTGTCGAGTTGTCTGTTTTAAAATGCTTTTATTGTGTTTTATTGTTTTATCATAGAATCATAGAGTTGGAAGGCACCTCTAGGGTCATCTAGTCCAACCCCCTGCAAAATGCAGGAAACTCACACACACTTCCCCCTAAATTCACAGGATCCTCATTGCTGTCAGATGGCCATCTAGCCTCTGCTTAAAAACCTCCAAGGAAGGAGAGCCCACCACCTCCCGAGGAAGCCTGATCCATGAGGAATCGCTCTAATGGTCAGGAAGTTCTTCCTAGTGCTGAGCCAGAAACTCTTTTGTTTTGATTTCAACCCACTGGTTCTGATCCTACATTCTGGGGCCACAGAAAACAATTCCACCCCATCCTCTAGATGACAGCCCTTCAAGTACTTGAAGATGGTGATCCTATCACTTCTAAGCCGCCTCCTCTCCAGGCTAAACATCCCCAGCTCCTTCAGTCTTTCTTCATAGGACTTGGTCTCCAGACCTCTCACCATCTTTCTTGCCCTCCTCTGGACCCATTCCAGCTTGTCTAGATCCTTCTTAAAATGTGGTGCCCCAAACTGAACACAATACTTCAGGTGAGGGCTTACCAGAGCAGAGTAAAGCGATACCATCACATCACGTGATCTGGACACTATACTTCTGTTGATACAGCTCAAAATTGCATTTGCCTTTTTAGCCACCGCATCACACTGTTGACTCATGTTCAGCGTATGATCCAGTAAGACCCCGAGATCCTTTTCGCACAGACTACTGCCAAGACAAGTCTCCCCCATCCTATAACCATGCATGGGCTTTTTCCTACCTAAATGCAGAACTTTACATTTATTCCTGTTAAAATTCATGTTATTGGTTTTAGCCCAGTTTTCCAGCCTGTCAAGGTCATCCTGTATCCTGTGCTGTCTTCTTCTGTGTTTGCAACCCCTCCCAATACTAACTCAATAATAGTAGCTTATACTAGCTCATCTTAGAGGGAACACGGGGCCTTCTCAAGCAATCATTATTGTTTGTCACCCTCTCCGTGGCCAGTCCTAATCCATTTCCCTGCAGAATAGTAACAGCTACTCCTTCTTCTCTTAGAGATAAGCCATCCTGAACCAGAGACATTTCATCTCCTGCCAGCTTTCCCCCAGGATTTAGTTTAAGAACTGCTCTGCCACCTTTTTGATTTAAATGCCAACCACTTGATTCCTTTTCGAGACAAGGGGAGTCCGTCTCTTTTCTGCAGGTCCTGCTTGTTCCAAAAAAGCATCTCAGTGCCAAACAAACTTAACTCCTTCCTCCCCACACCTTCGTCTTCTGTCCTTCTTTGCACCAGAGGGAGGTGGCACCGTTGGCCGAGGAGAACTGGTTGCTGCCACCAGGGCTTTCTTGTTGCTGTTGTTTAAACAATTTTATTAATGTTATATAAATATGATTTACAACTTTATAATCTATTAAACAATTCCAAACACAATGATAATTGTCTTATTATCATGTGCGACTGTCAAAATAATAAAACATCCATAAATAAAACCAACCAAAACAAAGCCAAATATCTATCTATCTATCTATCTATCTATCTAT
The DNA here is from genome assembly GCF_032191835.1 of Heteronotia binoei. Classification (NCBI taxonomy): domain Eukaryota; kingdom Metazoa; phylum Chordata; class Lepidosauria; order Squamata; family Gekkonidae; genus Heteronotia; species Heteronotia binoei. The sequence continues at coordinate 3,480,999 of NC_083243.1, read as the reverse complement.
CTATCTATCTATCTATCTATCTATCTATCTATCTATCTATCTATCTATCTATCTATCTATCTATCTATCATCTATCTATCATCTCTCTCTTTCTCTCTCTATCATCTCTCTCTCTCTCTCTCTATCATCTATCTAAATCTCTCTCTCTCTCTCTCTCTCTCTCTATCTATCTATCTATCATCTCTCTCTTTCTCTCTCTATCATCTCTATCTATCTATCTATCTATCTATCTATCTATCTATCTATCTATCTATCTATCTATCTATCTATCTATCTATCATCTCTCTCTTTCTCTCTCTATCATCTCTCTCTCTCTCTCTCTCTCTCTCTATCTATCTATCTATCTATCTATCATCTATCTATCTATCTATCATCTCTCTCTTTCTCTCTCTATCATCTCTCTCTCTCTCTCTCTCTCTCTCTATCATCTATCTAAATATCTCTCTCTCTCTTCTCTCTATATCTATCTATCTATCTATCTATCTATCTATCTATCTATCTATCTATCTATCTATCTATCTATCTATCTATCTATCTATCATCTATCTATCTATCTATCTATCTATCTATCTATCTATCTATCTATCTATCATCATCATCTCTCTCTCTCTCTCTCTCTCTCTATCATCTCTCTTTCTCTCTCTCTCTCTCAGAAGAGAAGCCATGTTGGATCAGGCCAGTGGCCCCTCCAGTCCAACACTCTGTGTCACATAAGAACATAAGAGAAGCCATGTTGGATCAGGCCAATGGCCCATCCAGTCCAACACTCTGTGTCACATAAGAACATAAGAGAAGCCATGTTGGATCAGGCCAGTGGCCCCTCCAGTCCAACACTCTGTGTCACATAAGAACATAAGAGAAGCCATGTTGGATCAGGCCAGTGGCCCCTCCAGTCCAACACTCTGTGTCACACAGCGGCCAAAAAAATTATACGCCCCCCCCCCCGCCAGGTGCAAACCTGCACCACAGAAAATGCAGGCATACCCCATAGGCACTAGTGGAAGCACTAAGCACACGGCGGCAGTGTCGGCGCAGTAGCGCACAAGCCCATTTGGGAGCCATGTTATAGCCTCACCAATCCCATTCCGCTCTGGGCTGGCCAGGGCCCCCTCCCGCACCCAATCAGTGCCTCCCCTCCCTGCCCCACACAACTCCCCAGGGAGGGAAGGGCGCACGGCACGACACTCTGCTCCGGAGGGCCCTGCCCTGCGGACTTAGTACACTTGGTGGAGGGAACCTGGTGGAGGGAACAGCACAGAGAAGGATGTTACTAAAGTTTGAGCAACTGGACTTGAGAGGAGGTGAGCAAAGTTTGGGCTGCCTGTTTAACCCAGTCCTAACATGTCTTGCTTCCAGAGCCCCCCACGTGGATGGGTAAGTCCGGCTAGGAGTCCCCGTGGCCCCTAGCCCCCAAGACCGGCCAGCGTGGTTGCAGCTTCGGCCGGGGTGCCGGCTACCGCACATGTGCATGTGGGGGTGCGCCCTGGCCGACCATGCCACTGGCGACCCCCACCCCGTGTCTCGGTCATCCCCGTGCTGGGGTGAAGGGTTCGTGACACGTTTCCCAGCTTTTCGCAGCCCAACCAGCGCCTTGCCATCTAGGGCGCTTTAATAAAACTTATCCCTGCACATTGCATTGAGTCCTTATTCAAGGGGGATCTGGGTGGGGAGGGAGGCGGGTTCTGCACTTGGTAGGGTTGCCAAGTCCAATTCAAGAAATATCTGGGGACTTTGGGGGTGGAGCCAGGAGACATTGGGGGCGGAGCCAGGAACAAGGGTGTGACAAGCATCATTGAACTCCAAGGGAGTTCTGGCCATCACATTTAAAGGGAATGCATATCTTTTTAAATGTCTTCCTTCCATAGGAAATAATGAAGGATGGGGGAACCTTCTTTTGGGGCTCATAGAATTGGGCCCCCTGGTCCAATCGATTTGAAACTTGGGAGGTACTTTGGGGAGAGGTACTAGATACTATACTGAAAATTTGGTGCCTCTATCTCAAAAAACAGCTCCCCTAGAGCCCCCCCCCGAAACCTCCAGATTAATTTCCCCATTATACCCTATGAGAATCGATCTCCACATAGGGAATAATGAAGTGCTCAGCAGAAGCTTCCCTCCCCCCCACCACCCTGTTTCTGGCAACTCTGAAGCGAGGGATTGGCCTCTCTACTCACGAGTTGCTGCCAACTTCTTCCAAGTAACACAGACACCCCATCCCAAGAGGAAGCCTTTCAATCGGAGGCTGAAGCCGATTGGCACATGGTCCTCTGGGGGCAGGGCTTCCCCCCATTGGCCAGCTGACTGGGGGTGGGAAGGAGCCTGGGAAAGCGGAAGAACCCCCGCTGGGACCTGGGATTGGCAAGCCTAGCACACAGCCACTTCGAAGCCGCCTCGTGCCCCTCATGGGTGTCCGATTCTCAGCAGGTGGGAATGAGCGCAAGCCACTGTGGCGACCATTGCTGGCACCTTTGGTGCATGGGTGCCTGAAGCAGGTGGCCTACTGTGTCCCGGCCATGCAGCCCACCGGAGGAACACTGGCAGGGGCTTGGCTTTGCCTCTTTGGCGGGTAGAGCTATCAGTAAGTGCTGACCAGATGCTTCCCCAAGGATTACACAGCCAAACCATGGGGCTGGGTGTGTGCGTGAGAGGGGTGGGGCATGCGGGCAGCCTATCGCCGGGGAGCGCTCTCTCTGCCGCCAAGTGTCATGTGGGCCGGCTCCCCGGCGGCCGCCAGCCAATCCCTGGCTTCCCTGTGGCCACGCCCCCTCCTGTCCCCGCCCTCACACTACTCTGGGAGGCCACGCTCGAGGGTATTTACCACATCTGCAGGCGGCGGCCAGGGCTTGAATTCGCCGCGCTCTGGTGCCCCAAACCCCTTTGGAAGCCACCGAGCGGCACCGTAGATCCGCGCACGCCCGAGCGGCCGGCTGCCACGTATGTCTGGATTGGACTGCCCGTAACCAAGTATTGAAAACCAAATAGGTTCCAAGTTTGTAACCTGCTTTATATTCATTGAAGGTTTCGTTTGCGCCGTAATTGTGCTCATTGCATATATATATATATACAAAGCTTTTTATGCCAAATATCAATATTAGGTTTTCGTGTGTCTTTCCATAAAAGGGCTATTGTAGCTTTAGCTGCATATATCAAAAGTGCTACAGTCTTGTTTACAGTTGAGGGTATTGAGGTATCTAAACACACATTTAGTAATAGCAATTCTGGTGAGATTTCAATTAAATATCCTGTGATATCTTTTATACGCTGCATTATCGTCTGCCAAAAAAGTTAAATTAACAGACAGTATATCCAGCAGTGAAAACCAGGGCTTTTTTTGTAGCAGGAACTCCTTTCCATATTAGGCCACGCACCCCTGATGTAGCCAGTCCTCCAAGAGCTTACAGGGCTCTCAGTACAGGGCCTACTGCAAGCTCCATGAGGATTGGCTGCATCAGGGGGTGTGGCCTAATATGCAAAGGAGCTCTGCTAGAATTCCACCCCTGGGCCACTCACCCCTGATGTAGCCAATCCTCCAAGAGCTGACAGGGCTCTTAGTACAGGGCCTACGGTAAGCTCTTGGAGGATTGGCTACATCATGGGGGTGTGGCCTAATATGCAAAAGAGTTCCTGCTACAAAAAAAGCCCTGCCTACAGTTCTTTGGCATAGGTTTGATTATTTAAATCTAAATTAATGGGATTATTGCCAGGCGGCTGAGAGGGGACAGGATCACCATCTTCAAGTACTTGAAGGGCTGTCATCTAGAGCAGGGGTGGCCAACGGTAGCTCTCCAGATGTTTTTTGCCTACAACTCCCATCAGCCCCAGTCAGCATGGCCAATCGCTGGGGCTGATGAGAGATGTAGGCAAAAAAAAATCTAGAGAGCTACCGTTGGCCACCCCTGATCTAGAGGATGGCGTGGGATTGTTTTCTGTGGCCCCAGAAGGTAGGACCAGAACCAATGAGTTGAAATTAAATCAAAAGAGTTTCTGGCTCAACATTAGGAAAAACTTCCTGACCGTTAGAGCGATTCCTCAGTGGAACTGGCTTCCTTGGGAGGTGGTGGGCTCTCCTTCCTTGGAGGTTTTTAAACCTCCATCTGACGGCAATGAAGATCCTGTGAATTTAGGGGAAGGTATTTGTGAGTTTCCTACACTGTGCAGGGGGTTGGACTAGATGACCCTGGAGGTCCCTTCCAACTCTATGATTCTATACTTCTAGTTGAATGGATCGTTGGTCTGGTTGACCTCCCTTTCTTCAGAAGAACATTGACAGAGGTTTCAGTGTGGCTACACCCCACAGAATTTGCGTGCAACTCCTAAGTCTTAAAAATTTGCAGACCTTGAAAAGGCAGCCAGCTTCCTAGAACTGATTTGTTCGGCAACTAATTGTGAGAGATGCATATCTGGCGGCCAGCTGGAATGGAGAGGATTTCTATTCTTCTCCATCCCCTCCTCGAATCTCTGAGGTCCCCTGTGGAATGTCATTTTTCATCACCCTTGGCTTTGCCCGGCAGCCGAGTTTAAAATAAATAAATGTGTAATGCCACGACACGTCATTAAAGGCCATCGATCTCCAGAATTGCTGGTTAAGAATGAATAGAAGCAGGTAATATTCCATAACTCTAATTTATAAAAGCCTATAAATCCTATTAGTGCCTTGTACATGATTCTGTTGACACAAAGAGATTTTATGGTGTAAAATAAAATTCAAAAAAAAAAAATAAGAATAATGGTTCAGACAGCAAGCCCCAAAAGGATAATAAAATGACAGGAAGGTTAGAGATATCGAAGAGGAGATCCTTCACGAGACTAATAATACTGAACTGAAATGGGGGGGGGGGGTGGATTTCATGAAGATGTCAGTTTAGAAAGGGCCCTCTTTTTAGCATTTTCCCCCCAGCTGTAAGGTGAAAAATGGTTCCATTCTCAGACGGAGTCTTCTTTGGCTAAGATGGACCATGGGATGAGTAGAGGAAGTCATGCCTAATGGGTTTCATTGGCCCTCAGCAATATCACAACTAGGGTCGCCAAGTCCAATTCAAGAAATATCTGGGGACTTTGGGGGTGGAGCCAGGACCAAGGGTGGGACAAGCATGATTGAACTCCAAAGGGAGTTCTGGCCATTACATTTAAAGGGACTGCGCACCTTTTAAATGCCTTCCCTCCATTTTAAATAATGGGGCACCTTCTTTGGGGGCTCCTAGAATTGGAACCCCCTGGTCCAATCTTTTTGAAACTTGGAGAGTGTTTTGAGGAGAGGGACCCAATACTATACCGCAAATGTGGTGCCTCTACTTAAAACATCAGGTCCTCCAGAGCCCCAGATACCCACGGATCAATTCTCCATTATACCCTATGGGAATCGATAGGGAATAATGGAGTGCCCAGCAAATATCCTCCCACTTTCTGATGACTCAGAAGTGGTGGGAGGATCTCCAAATGGGGGATTCCCTGCCCCCACCTGGGGATTGGCAACCCTAATGACAGAGCTACTTCTGATTGACTACATGATTAGCAAACTGACCGAGAGCCAGTTTGGTGCCGTGGTTAAGTGTGCAGACTCTTATCTGGGAGAACCAGCTTTGATTCCCCAGTCCTCCACTTGCACTTGCTGGAATGGCCTTGGGTCAGCCACAGCTCTCACAGGAGTTGTCCCTGAAAGCTCTCTCAGCCCCACCCACCTCACAGGGTGTCTGTTGTGGGGGGAGAAGATATAGGAGATTGTAGGCTGATCTGAGACTCTGTCCTTGAAAGGGCAGCTTCTGGGAGAGCTCTCTCATCCCCACCCACTTCACAGGGTGTCTGTTGTGGGGGAAGAAGGGAAAGGAGATTGTAGGCCGCTCTGAGACTCTGTCCTTGAAAGGGCAGCTTCTGGGAGAGCCCTCTCCAGCCCCACCCACCTCACAGGGTGTCTGTTGTGGGGAGAGAAGATAAAGGAGATTGTAAGCCGCTCTGAGTCTCTGATTCAGGGAGAAGGGTGGGGTATAAATCTGCAATTATTCTTCTACATGGCATGTTCTGAAAATAAAGGATGGGTACATTAGAGAAAACGAGACACATCAATATGCAATGCAAGAAAGAAAACGTATGTATGTTTGCTTTAAAAAAAAAAAACGGAAGCAAGAAGCTTTTGATTTTGCCTTAGCCCTTGTCTTCACTTTGCAATGTGTTCTAACATCACCACATGCAATATGTGATCCCTTATTGTCTGCAATCTCTTAGGAATGAATTAACATGTGGAATTCACTGCCACAGGAGGTGGTGGCGTCCACAAGCATAGCCACCTTCAAGAAGGGGTTAGATAAAAATATGGAGCAGAGGTCCATCAGTGGCTATTAGCCACAGTGTGTGTGTGTGTGTGTGTGTATATATATATTTGGCTGCTGTGTGACACAGAATGTTGGACTGGATGGGCCATTGGCCTGATCTAACATGGCTTCTCTTATGTTCTTATGAATGAAATATGGGGGGGGAGCTATTACTTCTTAGTTTTGTTGCTTTTTTTAACCCTAAAATGTTCCAGCCTTTCCTCGTAGGGACGGTGCTCCCAATCGATGAAGTCCTCTAACAGGATATTTCATCTGTGCGTCCAATCAGAGAATCAGGACTAAAGAGTTCTAGTGGGAATTTCGCACCAGGGATCTGTAGGATTTACCTATTAAAGGCTATCAGTCTTTTTAAATCGGATAATACGACCGAGATAACTGTGAGTTCTGGTCTTTGAACTAAAAGCAGTAAACCAATCCAAAAACCTTCAGAGGTTTTATCTTTTATTGAAGAAGAAATAATTGTCTTTATTGGGCAAGGTGTCAGAAAATAGAAGCGTGTGAAAATTAACCCTGCAGCTGCTGTAAACGTAAGTGCCAAACTTATCAGAGTGCCTAACATTTCTTATTCGTATTGTAGTTAAGTAATATATTATAGTAAACTAGGTTTCAGGTTATTGTCTCAAATTATTTTCTAGGAAGGGCTTTTTTTGTAGTTGTAAAAAGTCTGCCGTGAAAACGTCATGAAAGCAACGTCACTGCAGAGTTGGAAACGACTGGTGCTTGCACAGGGGACCTTTCCTTTCCTTTTTTGTAGTAGGAATTCCTTTGCCTGTTAGGCCACACACCCCTGATGTAGCCAAACCCCCAAGAGCTTACAGGGCTCTTCTTACAGGGCCTGCTGTAAGCTCCAGGAGGATTGGCTACATCAGAGGGAGTGTGGCCTAATATGCAAAGAAGTTCCTGCTACAAACACCCCCTCCCTTTTAAGGAATTTTCATATAAACCCAAGTCTCTCTCTCTGTCTTATGATTGTCAAGCCACCACGGCCTCCGGCAGGGGACTTTCCCCCTCAGAATACCATAGAGATTTCCCTCCCAAATTGCTAGAGTGTTCAGGAAAACCATAGATTTTTCCTGGAAATGCCTAGAGTGGCTGGAACACGAAGTCACTTGTGGGTGACGTCATCGCACTGGCAACGTCAGGGGAGGTTCCCCTCACTGGCCCAATCCTTCTGCAGATCTCCAGGCCTTGAACCAAAGGACAATGTCCTCTTCTAGTATTTTATTTAGCCCTTTGGTGTAGTGGTTAACTGTGCAGACTCTTTTCTGGGAGAATCGGATTTGATTCCCCACTCCTCCATTTGCACCTACTGGAATGGCCCTGGGTCAGCTGTAGCTCTCATAGAAGCTGTCCTTGAAAGGGCAGCTGCTGGGAGAGCCCTCTCCAGCCCCACCCACCTCACAGGGTGTCTGTTGTGGGGGAGGAAGGTAAAGGAGATTGTGAGCTGCTCTGAGACTCTTCGGAGTGGAGGGCGGGATATAAATCCAGTATCTTCATCTACCTCACAGAATGTCTGTTGTGGGGGAGGAAGGGAAAGGAGATTGTGAGCTGCTCTGGGACTCTTCGGAGTGGAGGGCGGGATATAAATCCAATATCTTCATCTACCTCACAGGGTGTCTGTTGTGGGGGAGGAAGGGAAAGGAGATTGTGAGCCTCTCTGAGACTCTTTGGAGTGGAGGGCGGGATATAAATCCAATATCTTCATCTACCTCACAGGGTGCCTGTTGTGGGGGAGGAAGGGAAAGGAGATTGTGAGCCACTCTGAGACTCTGTCCTTGAAAGGGCAGCTTCTGGGAGAGCTCTCTCAGCTCCAGCCACCTCACAGGGTGTCTGTTGTGGGTGGGGGGGGGGAGTGAGAAGGTAAAGGAGATTGTGAGCCACTCTGAGAAGAAGAAGAAGAAGAAGAAGAAGAAGAAGAAGAAGAAGAAGAAGAAGAAGAAGAAGAAGAAGGATACAAACCCAATGTCTTCTTCTTCTTCTTCCCTCTCCCCAGAAAAAAACCCTTTCCCTCAGCAGTTTTCCTTCTATGGTGGTAACAATCCACCACCATTAGCACGCCCAAACTGTTGCTTTTTTCCTAGACGAAGGCCATTAAAGATTCAGCAACAGATACCCGGAGCTGGCTGTCAAGAAACTCTTGTTATAAATGCCTAATTTGCTTAGAATAAACTCTTCCTTCTGGAAGACAGAACCCCTGCTTGAACTCCAGGGGGATAACAAACAGCTCCTAATGAGGCGGGGTGTGCTTGTTAGGATTGTTCCCCTCTAATTATGTATCCTGTAACCTATCTCCGCCGTAATCCGGTTCTCATCTTAAGTTCATTAGGAAGCAAAACAGCCGCTTCTTCTCTGCAAATAGAACTCAAAAGCCACGCTCAATGGCGAACGCAAGTCCTCATTAGGAAGCCTTGAAAGGTTCCTTGTCGCAGACGCGTCCAGCGAGCCCCCCCCAAAAGAGGAAGTTGTTTGGTGTCTTCATTGGTATCTGAAAACGATGCAGCTACTTAACCCATCCCTGCATAGCCAAGAGACTGTAAATTTGCTTAATGATAGACTGCCAAACACAGACTGGAGCTTTCCTGACAGTTTTATGTACCATGCTGGGGAAGAAGAAGAAGACTGTAGATTTATACCCCGCCTTTCTCTCTGAATCAGAGTCTCAGAGCGACCTACAATCTCCTTTCCCTTCCTCCCCCACAACAGACACTTTGTGAGGCGGTTGGGGCTGAAAGAGCTCTCCCCAGAAGCTGCCCTTTCAAGGACAGAGTCTCAGAGCGGCCTACAATCTCCTTTCCCTTCCTCCCCCGCAACAGACACCCTGTGAGGTGGGTGGGGCTGAGAGGGCTCTCCCAGAAGCTGCCTTTTCAAGGACAGAGTCTCAGAGCGGCCTACAATCTCCTTTCCTTTCCTCCCTCACAACAGACACTCTGTGAGGCAGGTGGGGCTGACAGAGCTCTCCCAGAAGCTGCCCTTTCAAGGACAATCCCTGCCAGAGCTCTGGCTGACCCAAGGCCATTCCAGCAGCTGCAAGTGGAGGAGTGGGGAATCAAACCCGGCTCTCCCAGATAAGAGTCCACACACTTAACCACTACACCTAACTGGAGGCTGGCAATCCTACCAACTGGTTGGTAAGGTTGCCAGCCTCCAGGTGAGGCCTGGAGATCTCCTGCTTTTACAACTGATCTCTCGCTGGCAGAGATAGGGTTGCCAAGTCCAATTCAAAAAATATCTGGGGACTTTGGGGGTGGAGCCAGGAGACTTTGGGGTGGAGCCAAGAGACATTAGGGGTGGAGCCAAGATCAAGGCTGTGACAAGCATAATTAAACTCCAAAGGGAGTTCTGGCCATCACATTTAAAAAGACAGCACACCTTTTCAATTTCTTCCTTCCATAGGAAATAATGAAGGATAGAGGCACCTTCTTTTGGGGCTCATAGAATAGGACCCCCTGGTCTAATCTTTTTGAAACTTGGTGGGTATTTTGGGGAGAGGCACTAGATGCTATATTGAAAATTTGGCACCTCTACCCCCAAAAAACAGCCCCCCTCCCGAGCCCCAGATACCAGCAGATCAATTCTCCATTATTATCTATGGGAATCAATCTCCATAGGGAATAATAGAGTTCCCAGCAGACATTTCCCTTCTCTCTGGCTTTCTGACGACCCTGAAGCGGAGGGAGGGCCTCCAAACCGAGGGATCCCCTGCCCCCACCTGGGGATTGGCAACCCTCGGCAGAGATCACCCCCCCCCCCGGAGAAAAGGGCTGCTTTGAGAGGTAGACTCTATGACTTTGAGCCATGCTGAGGCAACTCCACAAACCCCTCTCTCTCCCGGATCCACCCCCAAAATCTCCAGGAGTTTTCCAACACAGACCTCGCCACTCTGTCTGGCACTCGCCAAATGTTTTGGTAGGTCAAGTTGGGCTTTTGCCCAGCAAAACTTCTGATTGGCCATTGGGGATTTGATGGGCTGTTAGTCTTGCCAATCCCCTGTTGGGTACAAAAATACCAAAAATGTTGTGCAAAACCACAAAAACACTCTCTCTCGGCTTGACTTCGCGAACGAAGATTTAAGAAGGGTGCAGTAGTCCACGTTTGCTGCAGGCTCGCTGGTGGCTGACAAGACCAATGCGGGACAGGCAGATCCGGCCACAGCGGCTGCAGGGAAAAGTCTGATTTGGGGTTGGTGCTGTAGCCGTGCGATTCTTCCTCAATCTCCTTTTGTCCTCAAGACCAGCTATGCGTGCGTTCTCAAAGGAAGAGACAGCCTGGTGGATGGTGTGCCTCCATGCTTTGCGATCTGAGGCTAGGTCAGACCACTGGTGATGGTTGATGCGACAGGTGCCAAGGGATTTCTTCAAGGAGTCCTTGTACCTCTTCTTTGGTGCCCCTCTATTTCGACGGCCGGTGGAAAGTTCGCCATACAGAGCAATCTTGGGAAGGCGGTGGTTTTCCATCCTAGAAATATGCCCTGCCCAGCGCAGCTGCGTCTTCAACAGCAGTGCCTCGATGCTTGTAACCTCCGCCCTATTGAGGACTTCAGTGTTGGTCACAAAGTCACTCCAGTGGACACACACTCTTGACTAATATGTACAAAATTAAGTAAATTATATTATATCATATAATGAACAGCCTACAAAAGTGGGCATGCATTCATACAGTCGAAATTGAAGACAAACAAGAGTCTCAAATGCAGTATTACAGGGAGGACCCCACGCAGTCTCTTAATATTCCAAACAGAGTACTAAGACTCAGTAATAAAGTTCCACAGGAGTCCCTCCGTTGCTTGTTGACTTCTGAAGGAAAAATTCTTGCCTTCACGCAAACTCCGGCTTTGACTGCGTTCCGCTGCTCCTGCCGCTTCCTCGTAAGCCAACTGTAAACAGAGGTCACCGATAAAAACCACGCTAAACAAAAGTAATATTGACAAAAAACATACAGAAACAGTTGAAATAACAGCCTGAAACTTCCAGCCAAGTTCTCTCTCAAACGCCCATTTTGGTATCTTAATTAGCGCCTTAGGCTCACTGAGCACAGGGATTTTTTTAAAAAAAGGACGGTCACAGCTGTTGTTACTTGACCATTTAAAGGAGACATCACCGCAATCTAGCAACATACCCAAGAAACAACATACATTATATATAACAAGAAAGACCATTGTATTGATTAAGACCAAAGGGTTCAATAGTGTTTAAACGATATATCCACGTTGCCTCTTTTTGTAACATACGTAGTTCTTTGCAAATTGCCCCCTCTACTTTCACCAATTTCACCAGTTTTCTGAATCACAAAGAATTTTAAGGATTCTAAGTCATGATCAGTCTCAATAAAATGTTGAAGGAGAGGAACACCAGGGACTTGATGACAAATCCTTGAAATATGTTCCAAAATACGTGTTTTGTTTCTTGCCCCTCTCCAAGGCTGTTCTGCGCTGGTTCTCTAAGCTCCATTTTGGGGTGTTTCGTTGAGAGACAAGTTCAGCTTTGTCTCTGGTGTGCATCTCCCAGGATCCTTTTGGCCAAGGTCCGCAACTTCCCCCACCCCGTATTTCTGATCATATCCATCACAAGACACACACATCTCACCCTCTAGGTTTTGTTGGACTTCGTGATAATCAGGGTTTTTTTCGAGCAGGAATCCACAAGAACGCAGTTCCAGCTGGCTTGGTGTCACGGGTGTGGCTTAATATGCAAAGGAGTTCTTGCCTGGCTTGTTTGACAAAAAAGCTCTGCATAACGCAATGGTGACCATAAGGGGGTGTGGCCTAATATGCAAACGAGTTCCTGCTGAGCTGGTTTGGTGTAATGGTTTAAGTGCGCGGACTCTTATCCGAGAGGACCGGGTTTGATTTCCCCACTCCTCCACTTGAACCTGCTGGAATGGCCTTGCGTCAGCCAGAGCTCTCGCAGAGCTGTCCTTGAAAGGGAAGCTGCTGTGAGAGCTCTCTCAGCCCCACCCACCTCACAGGGTGTCTGTTGTGGGGGAGGAAGGGAAAGAAGATTGTGGGCCACTCTGAGTCTCTGTCCTTGAAAGGGCAGCTGCTGTGAGAGCCCTCTCAGCCCCACCCACCTCACAGGGTGTCTGTTGTGGGGAGAGAAGATATATGATATTGTAAGCCGCTCTGAGTCTCTGATCCAGTGAGAAGGGCTGGGTATAAATCTGCAATCTTCTTCTTCTTCTTTGAGTTTACTCCCAGGAAAAGGTCCTAAGGAATGCACCCATGTCTGTCCAGATAAACACCAAAAGGCCTTATACCCATGGCCCAAAGACCATTGCCTCCCACTTTTCTTGCCCTGGTAGAAAAACTTCTCTAACAATTGCAATCTTGGACCGCTTGCAGCCCCAATTCCAGCTTTCCTCATTACGTGGAAACCTGCAATGACTCAGAGGTTATCTTCTCCCTCTTCCCCACCCCAGTTCTCCATTCTGCTCCGGAATGAGACGAGCCCCCAGCTTTCCTGCAGGACTTTCCCGTAGCTTTTCAGCAGAGCCCATTACCCAGTTATTAATACAGCAAATTACTCTTTTCCTCTTGGCTTCCCATTAACCTGCTCCTTGGCCTGAAACTTCTGGAATGTGACCCAGAGCAAAATGATGGAAACGGGAAGCACTGAGTTTCTCTCCGCCTCGAACTCTCTCCCCCGCCTCTCACAGATCAGCAGAAAGACAGCAGGAGGCTCTCCAGCCCGGCCGCTGGTGTCAGCCTCTCTGTCGCCGCTCTCTCCCTCCTCGGGGGAGAAGACCTCCAGGATGGGAAGGAGAGTTTTGCTTCCTCAAGGAGCCTCGGTATGCCCAGGCAGCCAGTTTGGTGTAGTGAAGTGTGCGGACTTTTATTGGGGAGAACCGGGTTTGATTCCCCCCTCCTCCACTTGCACCTGCTGGAATGGCCTTGGGTTAGCCAGAGCTCTCTTATCTGGGAGAACCGGGTTTGATTCCCACTCCTCCACTTGCAGCTGCTGGAATGGCCTTGGGTCAGCCAGAGCTCTCTTATCTGGGAGAACCGGGTTTGATTCCCCACTCCTCCACTTGCACCTGCTGGAATGGCCTTGGGTCAGCCAGAGCTCTCCTATCTGGGAGAACCGGGTTTGATTCCCCCTCCTCCACTTGCACCTGCTGAAATGGCCTTGGGTCAGCCAGAGCTCTCTTATCTGGGAGAACCAGGTTTGATTCCCCACTCCTCCACTTGCACCTGCTGGAATGGCCTTGGGTCAGCCAGAGCTCTCTTATCTGGGAGAACCGGGTTTGATTCCTCACTCCTCCACTTGCAGCTGCTGGAAGGGCCTTGGGTTAGCCATGGCTCTCGCAGGAGTTGTCCTTGAAAAGGCAGCTTCTGTCAGAGCCCTCTCAGTTCCACCCACTTCACAGGGTATCTGTTGTGGAGGGAGAAGAAACTGCAATTCTTCTTCTTATCTGGGAGAACCAGGTTTGATTCCCCACTCCTCCACTTGCAGCTGCTGCTATGGCCTTGGGTCAGCCATAGCTCTGGCAGGAGTCTTCCTTGAAAGGGCAGCTTCTGGGAGAGCCCTCTCAGCCCCACCCACCTCACAAGATGTCTGTTGTGGGGGAGGAAAGGAAAGGAGATTGTTGGCCGCTCTGAGACTCTGTCCTTGAAAGGGCAGCTTCTGTGAGCGTTCTCTTAGCCCCACTCACCTCTCAGGGTGTCCGTTGTGGAGGGAGAAGATAAAGAAGATTGTAAGCTGCTCTGAGTCTCTGATTCAGGGAGACGGGCGGGGTATAAACCTGCAATTCTTCTTCTTCTTATCTGGGAGAACCGGGTTTGATTCTCCACTCCTCCACTTGCAGCTGCTGGAATGGCCTTGCGTCAGCCATAGCTCTTGCAAGAGTTGTCCTTGAAAGGGCAGCTTCTGTCAGAGCTCTCTCAGCCCCATCCACCTCACAGGATGTCTGTTGTGGGGGAGAGAAGATAGAGGGGATTGTAAGCTGCTCTGAGTCTCTGCAGTCTTCTTCTTCTTCTTCATGGGGACTTCTGGAGACTGACCCCAGCCTCTCCTCTGGCTTGGAGTGCGGGAGAGTGAGGCTTTCCGCTTTGCAGGCCCAAAGGAGCCATTTGTGTGGGTGTGTGCATTTGTCATTGCTGACACGAGACTGTGAATCCTTACAGCTCTCTCCGTAAGGTTTAAAGGCAGGGAGATTCACTCCGAGAGAGAGAGCCGGCGAGTCCATAAAGGTGCCTTAACTGCCTTTCCTGCCCATCAAAGGAGCAAGTGGCTGAGTGGAAATGCTCTCTGTGCTTTTATTGCTTCTACATCTGCCGGCTGGGAAGAAGCGGGGCGCTCCCAACCACCTCTTGCTAGGGTTGCCAAGTCCAATTCAAGAAATATCTGGAGACTTTAGGGGTAGAGCCAGGAGACTTTGTAATGGAGCCAGTCGACATTGGGGGCAGAGCCAGGAACAAGGCTGTGACAAGCATAATTGAACTCCAGGGGAGTTCTGGCCATCACATTTCAAGGGCCAGCACACCTTTTTAAATGCCTTTCTTCCATAGGAAGTAATGGAGGATAGGGGCACCTTCTTTTGGGGCTCATAGAATTGGACCCCCAGGTCCAATCTTTTTGAAACTTTGGGGGGGGGGTACTTTGGGGAGAGGCACTAGATACTATACTGAAAATTTGGTGCCTCTACCTCAAAAAACAGCTCCCCCAGAGCCCCCAAAAACCTCCGGATCAATTTCCCATTATACCCTATGAGAATCGATCTCCACATAGGGAATAATGAAGTGCTCAGCAGTTGTTTCCCTCCCCCCCCCCCATTTCTGGTGACTCTGAAGGGGGATTGGCCTCTCTACTCACGAGTTGCTGCCACCTTCTTCACAACAACACAGACACACCATCCCAAGAAGAAGCCTTTTAATGGGAGACTAGAGCCTCCGGAGGGGGAAAGGCACATGGTCCTCTGGGGGCGGGGCTTCCCCCCATTGGCCAGCTGACTGGGGGCGGGAAGGAGCCTGGGAAAGTGGAAGAACCCCCGCTGGACCTGGGGATTGGCAAGCCTGCCTCCTATCTGCCCAGTTCCCTCTTCAGGCCTGGTGAGTTTCAATAGCTGCAGCATATTTGGGGCAGCAGCCAGGGTGAGGAGGAGCCACAGATGAGGAACAATGGCTGCCCTCAAGAGGAATCACCCCTGCACCTCTGGGCTGTGGCTTCCAGAACAGGTGGAAGAATGAGCAGCTCCCAGGGTTGACAACTTGAATTTGGGAAAGACCTGGAGATTTTCTGGGAGGAGCCTGAGGAAGGCAGAATGGGGTGGGTGGGGGAATGGAATAAAATAAAACCCTTCCTCCAAGCCTTGGTCCCCTTGATGGCTCAGCTGGTCTAACTAATTTGTAATGAGGCCCAGATATGACATAAGAACATAAGAGAAGCCATGTTGGATCAGGTCAATGGCCCATCCAGCCCAACCCTCTGTGTCACACAAGAACATAAGAGAAGCCGTGTTGGATCAGGCCAATGGCCCATCCAGCCCAACACTCTGTGTCACACAGGAACATAAGAGAAGCCATGTTGGATCAGGCCAATGGCCCATCCAGCTCAACACTCTGTGTCACATAAGTACCTAAGAGAAGCCATGTTGGATCAGGCCAATGGCCCATCCAGTCCAACACTCTGTGTCACATAAGAACATAAGAGAAGCCATGTTGGATCAGGCCAATGGCCCATCCAGTCCAACACTCTGTGTCACATAAGAACATAAGAGAAGCCATGTTGGATCAGGCCAGTGGCCCATCCAGTTCAACACTCTGTGTCACATAAGAACATAAGAGAAGCCCTGTTGGATCAGGCCAATGGCCCATCCAGTCCAACACTCTGTGTCACATAAGAACATAAGAGAAGCCCTGTTGGATCAGGCCAATGGCCCATCCAGTCCAACACTCTGTGTCACACAGTGGCCAAAAAACCCAGATGGCATGAAGAGGTTCTTCAGTGAGGCCAGGACACCAGAAGCCCTCCCAGTATTTCCCTTTCCAAGCACCAAGAATACAGAGCATCACTACCCCAGACATAAGAACATAAGAGAAGCCATGTTGGATCAGGCCAATGGCCCATCCAGTCCAACACTCTGTGTCACACAGTTGCCAAAAAACCCAGGTGCCCTCAGGAGGTCCACCAGTGGGGCTAGAAGCCGTTCCGCTGTGCCCCACCTTCCAAAGCAGAAGAATACAGAGCATCACTGCCCCAGACAGAGAGCTCCAACAATAAACTGTGGCTTATAGCCACTGATGGACCTCTGCTCAATATTTTTATCGAAACCCTTCTTGAAGCTGGCTATGCTTGTAGCCGCCACCACCTCCTGTGGCAGTGAATTCCACATGTTAATCACCCTTTGGGTGAAGAAGGACTTCCTTTTATCCATTCTAACCCAACTGCTCAGCAATTTCATCGAATGCCCACGTGTTCTTGTATTGCGAGAAAGGGAGAAAAGGACTTCTTTCTCTACTTTCTCCATCCCATACATAATCTTGTAAGCCTCTATCATGTCACCCCGCAGTCAACGTTTCTCCAAGCTAATAATAATAATAATAATAACTTTATTTTTATACCCCGCCCTCCCCCACCAAAGGCGGGCTCAGCTAAAGAGCCCCAAGCGTTTTAACCTTTCTTCATTGGAAAAGTGTTCCAACCCTTTAATCATTCTAGTTGCCATTTTCTGGACTTTTTCCAGTGCTATAATATCCTTTTTGAGGTGCGGTGACCAGAATTGTACACAGTATTCCAAATGAGACCGCACCATCGATTTATACAGTGAAACTGATTTATACATAAATGAGACCTTTTCTGGCCTAGCCATGTGTGTCATAAAATGTAATGCCAGATAGCATTATAAAGTTTAAAGTTTATAAGGACACCGGCAAACTCAAAGATTTTTTTTAAAAAAACTTAAAATAAAACATAATTAAAACATTAACACTCAGTCTTAAAGGTGCTTTCTTTGTATCTCTCCCATGGGATCCAGGCAACTGGGCAAAGGAAGTTCTGGCTCTTTCCTTCCTTCCCCAGGAGACCAGGAGAGGGAGGAGCTTCAACCAACAGAAGGAAGAGACTTGGTTCAGCACCTCTGCTGTGCGACTGAAAGGACCTGGCCAATCAAGCTATTCCTCCCCCCTTTCCTCTCCAAGGGAGGTGTCTCGACAAATGAAGGAAACAGAGGCTTTGCTCTGTAGCTCCTGTGAAATTACGCAAGCCTGGCAAAGCAAGCTGTTACACAGAAGGAAGAGAAGGAAGCAAGAGAGAGGGAGAAGAAAGCAGATGACAACCAGTTGCTCAGATACGAGTCCTCTGGGGGCCTGATCGGCCCTCAGGCTACATATTTGACACCCCTGCCTTAGAGTGTATCTTCCAAAGCTGCCATTTTCTCCAGGGGGAGTGGCCTCTGCCATGTGGATATGACTTGTGACACCTGTTCTTTGGTCCCCACTTGGCGGATGGCAACCCTAGGGGGAACTGATACACTTTTACTGAGACTCAGTTCCCGCTACGTCGCTGTGTGATGATGTCACCCGGAAGTGACATCATCGTGACATTGCGCAGCGGCTGCTCTAGGCATTTTTGGGGAAACTCTACGGTTTTCCTGGTTGCTCTAGCCATTTGGAAGGGAAAACTCTGTGGTACAATAGGGATGCAGGGGACTTGGCAACTCTAAATTTTAGAGATAGGGTTCCTCAGGTTGCCAGCTTCCAGGTGATCCGATACTAACAGGGAGAATCACGGAGAGGTTGGAGGCAGGGAAAAAACTGTGATACAATGAAAAGAATATAATCAAAGTCCCAAAAAAGTGTTATCATACAAAACCTTTCAATAATGTGATTACCGCATAATACACTCAATTCACTATTTCCACTGGGTGAGACAATCAATAACATTCCTTAACAATATGCACCGAAACGCACCTATACTATTTCCCAGAAATGATTTCCATCAACAAAGTGCTTCGTGCAGAAAAAGGGCTTGCATAACAAAGGGCCCAAAATAGATCCATTGGTCCATTCCGTGATATTGTGGAGTCGTGAGAGAACCATTCATGCAAATTAAGAAATACTAAGTGAGTTGATGCGAGCAGTTGCCTCAACATGGGTTCCTGATTCAAGAATACATGGCCAGTGGAAGTGGCAAATGAAACGCGAATCAAACCTGGGACCCGTGTAGCCACACCTGTTGAATAGAGGACTGCTACCTCAGGATTGATTCAAGGATATACAGTAGAAGATATTGAAGAAGATATTGGATTTATATCCCACCCTCCACTCTGGAGAATCTCAGAGCGGCTCACAATCTCCTTTCCATTCCTCCCCCACAACAGACACCCTGTGAGGTAGATGAAGATATTGGATTTATATCCCACCCTACACTCTGAAGAGTCTCAGAGCGGCTCACAATCTCCTTTCCCTTCCTCCCCCACAACAGACACCCTGTGAGGTAGATGAAGATATTGGATTTATATCCCACCCTACACTCTGAAGAGTCTCAGAGCGGCTCACAATCTCCTTTCCCTTCCTCCCCCACAACAGACACCCTGTGAGGTAGATGAAGATATTGGATTTATATCCCACCCTACACTCTGAAGAGTCTCAGAGCGGCTCACAATCTCCCTTCCCTTTCTCCCCCACAACAGACACCCTGTGAGGTAGATGAAGATATTGGATTTATATCCCACCCTACACTCTGAAGAGTCTCAGAGCGGCTCACAATCTCCTTTCCCTTCCTCCCCCACAACAGACACCCTGTGAGGTAGATGAAGATATTGGATTTATATCCCACCCTACACTCTGAAGAGTCTCAGAGTGGCTCACAATCTCCTTTCCCTTCCTCCCCCACAACAGACACCCTGTGAGGTAGATGAAGATATTGGATTTATATCCCACCCTCCACTCTGAAGAGTCTCAGAGCGGCTCACAATCTCCTTTCCCTTCCTCCCCCACAACAGACACCCTGCGAGGTAGATGAAGATATTGGATTTATATCCCACCCTCCACTCTGAAGAGTCTCAGAGCGGCTCACAATCTCCTTTCCCTTCCTCCCCCACAATAGACAACCTGTAAGGTAGATGAAGATATTGGATTTATATCCCTTCCTCCACTCTGAAGAGTCTCTGAGCGGCTCACAATCTCCTTTCCCTTCCTCCCCCACAACAGACACCCTGTGAGGTAGATGAAGATATTGGATTTATATCCCGCCCTCCACTCTGAAGAGTCTCTGAGCAGCTCACAATCTCCTTTCCCTTCTTCCCCCACAACAGGCACCCTGTGAGGTAGATAAAGATATTGGATTTATATCCCGCCCTCCACTCCAAAGAGTCTCAGAGCGGCTCACAATCTCCTTTCCCTTCCTCCTCCACAACAGACACCCTGTGAGGTAGATGAAGATATTGGATTTATATTCTGCCCTCCACTCCAAAGAGTCTAAGAGTGACTCACAATCTCCTTTCCCTTCCTCCCCGACAACAGACACCCTGAGAGGTAGATGAAGATATTGGATTTATATCCCGCCCTCCACTCCGAAGAGTCTCTGAGCGGCTCACAATCTCCTTTACCTTCTTCCCCCACAACAGACACCCTGTGAGGTAGATGAAGATATTGGATTTATATCCCACCCTCCACTCTGAAGAGTCTCTGAGCAGCTCACAATCACCTTTCCCTTCCTCCCTCCCAACAGACACCCTGTGAGGTAGATGAAGATATTGGATTTATATCCCGCCCTCCACTCCAAAGAGTCTCAGAGCGGCTCACAATCTCCTTTCCCTTCCTCCCCCACAACAGACACCCTGGGAGGTGGGTGGGTCTCAGAAGGCTCTCACAGCAGCTGCCCTTTCAAGGACAACCTCTGCCAGAGCTATGGCTGACCTAAGGCCATGCTAGCAGGTGCAAGTGGAGGAGTGGGGAATCAAACCCGGTTCTCCCAGATAAGAGAGCTATGGCTGACCCAAGGCCGTTCCAGCAGGTGAAAGTGGAGGAGTGGGGAATCAAACCCGGTTCTCCCAGATAAGAGTCCGCACACTTCACCACCACACCAAACTGGTTCTTCTATCTGCGTCTACCAGCAAGTGGGATATAAAGACAGCAGGACTGGGTACCTATTATTTGTAGCATCCAGTTTGGATCCTGTTCACGATAGAGCCTTTGTTTGAGGACTGTGGACTCTTTAAGTTTCGGTATTGGGTTAAGAGCATTTGATGCTAGCCGTAATAAGTGATGCATGAGTAAAGAATGTAAAGCATTTATTTGAAGCGTGTAATTTACACAGTGTTTTGTTGTTTTCTTATCGACCTTTACACTGTGGTTTCCGGTTTGTCTAATCTCCGGGTGGAAGCATTCCCCCGTTTGGAGGCCCTCCCCCTGATTCAGGGTCTTCAGAAAGCAGGGGGAGGGGAGGGAAATGTCTGCTGGGCACTCCCATTAAGCAGACCTATTCCCATAGGGAATAATGGAGAATTGATCCCGTGGGTATCTGTGGCTCTGGGGAAGCTACTTATTGAGAAAGAGGCACCAAATTTGCAGCACAGCATCCAGTGTCTCTCCCCAAAAGACTCACCAGGTTTCAAAAGGATTGGACCATGGGATCCAATTCTATGAGCCCCCAACGAAGGTGCACCTATCCTTCATTATTTCCAGTGGAGGGAAGGCATTGAAAAGGTGTGCAGGCCCTTTAAATGTGATGGCCAGAACTATGGCGGTGTGAAACCAGAAGCCAGGAGAAAGACACGGATAATTGGGCGCCCTCCCCTACCACATGCACGCAGGAGGCTGTCGGCCGCCGATCACTGTTGGCACAAACTTTGGGAGAAAATTTGCAAATGAAAGCATTTTACCTGCCATCCAAATTAATGAAGGAGGGAGCGAAGGACAGTGCTTGGCCAGAATTCCAAAGAAAATGCCGGCATGGGAGCAGGTGTTTAGCGAGGCTATTGAGCCGTTAGGGCAGGAATCCCCCAAGTTTTTGAGCCAGGCGGGACTGTGAACGTAAGAACATAAAAGAAACCATGTTGGATCAGGACAATGGCCCATCCAGTCCAACACTCTGTGTCACACAGTGGCCAAAAAAACCAGGCGCCATCAGTGGGGCCAGGACACTGAAAACCCTCCCACTTTGCCCCCTCCCAAGCACCAAGAATACAGAGCATCACTGCCCCGGACAAAAGAACCTAGGAGAAGCCCTGTTGGATCAGTCCAGTGGCCCATCTAGTCCAACACTCTGTGTCACATAAGAGAAGTCATGTTGGATCAGGCCAGTGGCACATCCAGTCCAACAATCTGTGTCACATAAGAGAAGTCATGTTGGATCAGGCCAGTGGCCCATCTAGTCCAACACTCTGTGTCACATAAGAGAAGTCATGTTGGATCAGGCCAGTGGCACATCCAGTCCAACAATCTGTGTCACATAAGAGAAGTCATGTTGGATCAGGCCAGTGGCCCATCTAGTCCAACACTCTGTGTCACATAAGAGAAGTCATGTTGGATCAGTCCAGTGGCCCATCTAGTCCAACACTCTGTGTCACATAAGAGAAGTCATGTTGGATCAGGCCAGTGGCACATCCAGTCCAACAATCTGTGTCACATAAGAGAAGTCATGTTGGATCAGGCCAATGGCTCCTCCAGTCCAACACTGTGTCACAGAAGAACATAAGAGAAGCCATGTTGGACCAGGCCAGTGGCCCATCCAGTCCAACACTCTGTGTCACATAAGAAAAGCCATGTTGGATCAGGCCAGTGGCCTATCCAGTCCAACACTCTGTGTCACACAGTGGCCAAAAAACCCAGGTGCCATCAGGAAGTCCATCAGTGGGGCCAGGACACTAAAAGCCCTCCCAATGTGCCCCCCCAAGCACCAAGAATACAGAGCATCATTGCCCCAGACAGAGAGTTCCATGTATACCTTGTGGCTGATAGCTACTGATGGGGAGGGACGGTGGCTCAGTGGTAGAGCATCTGCTTGGGAAGCAGAAGGTCCCAGGTTCAATCCCTGGCATCTCCAAAAAAGGGTCCAGGCAAATAGGTGTGAAAAACCTCAGCTTGAGACCCTGGAGAGCCGCTGCCAGTCTGAGAAGACAATACTGACTTTGATGGACCAAAGGTCTGATTCAGTATAAGGCAGCTTCATATGTTATTCATATGTTCATTCAAACTTCCAGACCTCTGCTCCACATGTTTATCCAGTCCCCTCTTGAAGCTGGCTTACAAAGATCTCTACCCTTCCATCCTTTCCCTTCCCTTCATAGCCACTGTGGAGAGATTGTGAACATTTAACAGATGCTGAACTGTCAGCAAGGTGACAAACAAGAGATCAAGTTCTTGACTGACAGAAATCCCTGTTAAAACTCAATTTCCATAATTCCCTAATTCAGAGAGATGTTCTCCCTTCGTGCTTTTGCTGCGAGGAAATTGATTTTTGCTGATTGATCAGTTTGTGGAAGGAGGTGCTGTTTGAGGGAGCCCCCCCCCCCCTCTGCAGGTCCTATTATGTCTTTGGGATCAAGGCGTCACCTTGTCGGGTTGTTGTGCTAAGCCAGGGGTGGCCAAACTGTGACTCGGGAGCCACATGTGGCTTTTTCACACATATTGCGTGGCTCTCAAAGCTCCTGCCCCCATCAGCCAAATTGGAGAAAACATTTCTTTGTTGAAATCACTTCTCCAAGCCAAACCAAGCCAAGCCAAACCAGCTTCCTTCCTTATCTTCTCTTATCTGGGAGAACGGGGTTTGATTCCCCACTCCTCTACTTGCACCTGCTGGAATGGCCTTGGGTCAGCCAGAGCTCTCTTATCTTGGAGAACCGGGTTTGATTCCCCACTCCTCCACTTGCAGCTGCTGGAATGGCCTTGGGTCAGCCAGAGCTCTCTTATCTGGGAGAACCGGGTTTGATTCCCCACTCCTCCACTTGCACCTGCTGGAATGGCCTTGGGTCAGCCAGAGCTCTCTTATCTGGGAGAACCGGGTTGGATTCCCCACTCCTCCACTTGCAGCTGCTGGAATGGCCTTGGGTCAGCCAAAGCTTTCTTATCTGGGAGAACCGGGTTTGATTCCCCACTCCTCCACTTGGACCTGCTGGAATGGCCTTGGGTCAGCCATAGTCCTGGCAGAGGTTGTCCTTGAAAGGGCAGCTGCTGTGACAGCCCTCTTAGCCCCACCCACCCCACAGGGTGTCTGTTGTGGGGGAGTAAGGGAAAGGAGATTGTGAGCCGTTCTGAGACTCTGTCCTTGAAAGGGCAGCTGCTGTGAGAGCCCTCTCAGCCCCATCCACCTCACAGGGTGTCTGTTTTGGTGGGAGAAGATATAGGAGGTTGTAAGCTGCTCTGAGTCTCTGATCCAGAGAGAAAGGCAGGGTATAAATCTGCAGTCTTCTTCTTTTTCTCCTTCCTTCCTTCCTTCCTTCCTTCCTTCCTTCCTTCCTTCCTTCCTTCCTTCCTTCCTTCCTTCCTTCCTTCCTTCCTTCCTTCCTTCCTTCCTTCCTCCCTCCCTCCCTCCCTCCCTCCCTCCCTCCCTTCCCCCCTTCCCTTCCTCCCTCCCTCCCTCCCTCCCTCCCTTCCCTTCCTCCCTCCCTCCCTTCCCTTCGCCCCTTCCTATCTTGTGGCTCTCAAACATCTGACATTCGGCTGAGGATCAAATTGATAAAGCAATAATTAAATAGAGCTATATACTTGGAATGTAGTTGATTTTAAATGAAGCATGATTTCCCTGTGATGATTACCCTGGGGCATCTGGCCTCCAAGCAAGACAAAAAGTTGTAAGCGTGTGTCAGTTTGCAGCTGCCCTGTGGACGCCCAGCTCAAAGTTGCCCCAGCGCTGATGAAAAACTATTCAAAATGCCTCTTCTTTCACCTTGCAAAGAACTCCTCAATTATACCCTCAGAGGGACTTTCCTCAAAAGGCAACAGGGTCTCCAGGCCAGGTAAGTTCCATTCCTGAGCGCCTGTCTTGAACATTTCAAAGCCTTGAACCCAGGGCCTCATTGCTCAAGTCTGCTGCTTCAGCTCTTAGCTGAAGTGCCTTGAGCATCGATGCTGGGGTGGATGACAAACTTCAGAGCCCGTCTAGGTCTTGTTAGGGCTTGTTTCCTTGTTGTTGGGTTGTTCAGCCCACTTAAGAACATAAGAGAAGCCATGTTGGATCAGGCCAATGGCCCCTCCAGTCCAACACTCTGTGTCACACAGTGGCCAAACCCCACCCCCCAAGTGCCATCAGGAGGTTCACAAGTGGGGCTAGAAGCCCTTCCACTCCCCCCCCCCACCCCAAGCACCAAGAATACGGAGCATCGCTGCCCCACACAGTTCCAATAATATGCTGTGGCTAATAGCCACTGATGGACCTCTGCTCCATATTTTTATGCAAACCCCTCTTGAAGCTGGCTATGCTTTATTATTTATTTATTTATTAATTTCATTTATATCCCGCCCTCCCCCACCTTGGCAGGCTCAGGGCGGCTAACAACATTCTATAAAACATACAGTAGTAGATAAAACCTTTAGATTTACAATATAAAACATTAAAACATTAAAATTAAAATTAAAACCAGTCCAATAAATGTAGTTATACAGCGGTATAGATCTTTAGACCGCATTGGCGGATCCTTAATTACCAATTAATTGTAGCTGCTGCCACCTCCTGTGGCAGTGAATTCCACATGTTAATCACCCTTTGGGTGAAGAAGGACTTCCTTTTATCCGTTTTAACCTGACTGCTCAGCAATTTCATTGAATGCCCAAGAGTTCTTGTATTGTGAGAAAGGGAGAAAAGTACTTTTTTCTCTACCTTCTCCATCCCCTGCATTATCTTGTAAACCTCTCTCATGTCACCCCGCAGTCGACGTTTCTCCAAGCTGAAGAGCCCCAAGTGTTTTAACCTTTCTTCATAGGACCTTTAATCATTCTAGTTGCCCTTTTCTGGACTTTTTCCAGTGCTATAATATCCTTTTTGAGGTGCGGTGATCAGAATTGTACACCAGTTTGCCCCTACAATGTTCACCCTCCAAGGGGCAGATCTGAGGTCACAGGAGGCTTTCTGAGAACAATCACTTGAACACAGGCCCAGGGCTGGGTTTCCCCTGAGGAGGACAGTTGGATCCAAAGAAGTGAGGCGTCAACCGGCTTTCTCTCACTTCAAACAACACTTTACCCAGCTCTCGTGTTTTTATAAGATGCCATAAGAGCTCTCAGGGTGTGCCGTTGTTTCTGGCTGAAAAGGTATCTAAAATGGAGACGTACTTCTGAGGGACTAGAGTCTCTTGCTAAACATTTATTCACCCCAGAAGGGGAAATGATGACTTCAAGGAAATGTCTCTCTCTCTCTCTCTTGTCTCAAGCTCAGCATGACTAAAATCGTACACTTAACCGCTGCCCAAAGCAAAAACAGGCCAAGTCCAGGGTGGATCTTTGGATTATAGATATTCACAATAAAAGGGGAAAGTGGAAACAGGAAACAGGGTGTGTGTGTGTGAGAGAGAGAGAGAGAGAGCAATTCATTGCAGACATAAGAACATAAGAGAAGCCATGTTGGATCAGACCAATGGCCCATCCAGTCCAACACTCTGTGTCACATAAGAACATAAGAGAAGCCATGTTGGATCAGGCCAATGGCCCCTTCAGTGCGACACTCTGTGTCACATAAGAACATAAGAGAAGCCATGTTGGATCAGGCCAGTGGCCCCTCCAGTCCAACACTCTGTGTCACATAAGAACATAAGAGAAATCATGTTGGATCAGGCCAATGGCCCATCCAGTCCAACACTCTGTGTCACATAAGAACATAAGAGAAGCCATGTTGGAGCAGGCCAATGGCCCGTCCAGTCCAAGACTCTGTGTCACATAAGAACATAAGAGAAGCCATGCTGGATCAGGCCAATGGCCCATCCAGTCCAACACTCTGTTACATAAGAACATAAGAGAAGTCATGTTGGATCAGGCCAATGGCCCATCCAGTCCAACACTCCGTGTCACACAGTAGCCACCCCCCCCCAAGTGCAATCAGAAGGTTCACAAGTGGGCCTAGAAGCCCATCCACTTTGACCCGTCCCAAGAATATAGAGCATCACTGCCCCAGACAGAGTTCTATCTATAACCTGTGACTAATAGCCACTGATGGACCTCTGCTCCATATGCTTATCCAATTCCCTCTTGAAGCTGTCTATGCTTGCAGCCGCCCCCATCTCCTGTGGCAGTGAATTCCACATGTTAATCATCCTTTGGGTGAAGAAGGACTTCCTTTTATCCATTCTAACCCGACTGCTCAGCAATTTCCCCGAATGCCCACGAGTTCTTGTATTGTGCGAAAGGGAGAAAAGGACGTCTTTCTCTGCCTTCTCCATCCCATACATAATCTTGTAAACCTCCATCATGTCACTCGCAGTCGATGTTTCTCCAAGCTAAAGAGTCCCAAGCGTTTCAACCTTTCTTCATAGGGAAAGTGCTCCAGCCCTTTAATCATTCTAGTTTCCCCTTTCTGGACTTTTCCCAATGCTATAATATCCTTTTTTTGAGGTATAGTTATAGTCGGGTTTGCCTGGACAGGAATTTTAGATGTAAAGAAGCCGTTGTGTGTGTGTGTGGGGGGGGGATGCGGAACTGGCTGCAGAGAGTAAACCCTTCTCTGTACTCTGGTCCCCTAATGTTAAAGATTCCACCCCCACCCCAAAAAAACACACCCTGCTTTCAAGAGCAAAGTTGGAAAAAACAGGTGTCCTTGCTGTTTGTCCTTTTTGAGTTCTAGGATTTGAAGCAGTTGGGGCGGGGGGGTGCAATTCTGAACAGGGGGACGGGGAAGCCCCCTCCGCCTGTGTGTTGGCCCTCAGCCTAGCCTGCCTTACTGGGTTGTTGTAATGATAAAAACAGAGGAGGTTTTGGATTAAGGGTGAGGTAAAAACGGGACAGGTCACTATAAGTCAAGGTAGTCCCCTGTGCAAGCACCAAGTCGTTTCTGACTCTGGGGTGACGTTGCTTTCACAACGTTTTCACAGCAGACTTTTTACGGGGTGGTTTACCATTGCCTTCCCCAGTCCTCTACACTTTCCCCCCAGCAAGCTGGGGACTCATTTTACCGACCTTGGAAGGATGGAAGGCGGAGTCAACCTGAAGCCAGCTACCAGTTTGGTGTAGTGGTTAAGTGTGCAGACTCTTATCTGGGAGAACCGGGTTTGATACCCTACTCCTTCACTTGCAGCTGCTGGAATGGCCTTGGGTCAGCCATAGCTCTCGCAGAGTTGTCCTTGAAAGGGCAGCTTCTGGGAGAGCCCTCTCAGCCCCTTACCTCACTGAGCCACCATCCCTCTGTCTTCTCCCCCTAGAGAGAGATGGTGGCTCAGTGGTAGAGATCTGCTTGGTATGCAGAAGGTCCCAGGTTCAATCCCTGGCATCTGCAACTAAAAAGGGTCCAGGCAAATAGGCATGAAAAATTTCAGCTTGAGACCCTGGAGAGCTGCTGCCAGTCTGAGTAGACAAGACTGACTTGGATGGACTGAGGGTCTGATTCAGTATAGGGCAGCTTCATATGAGATTGTAAGCCACTCTGAGTCTCTGCTTTAGAGAGAAGGGCAGGGTATAAAGCTGCAGTCTTCAACTTGAACCCAGCTTCCGCTGAGATCGAACTCCGGTCGTGAGCAGAGCTTGGACTGCAGTACTGCAGCTTTACCACTCTGCACCACGGAGCTCTAGAGAGACACGAATTTGGCCTGAAACAAGCGGGCAGCCGTGTTGGTCTGAAGCGGTAGAACAAAGTAGGAGTCAAGTGGCACCTTTAAGACCAACAAAGTTTTCTTCAGAATGTAAGTTAACGTTCGGAATAAAACTTTGTTGGTCTTAAAAGGTGCAACTTGACTGAAACAACATTTGTTTGGCCCGAAACAGCATTGGTTTGCTTGGGCATCGTATTCCGGTCAACTTTCCAAGCGCAGCTCTCTGCCAATCATTATCGCTGAGTCTTTATTACCCGGCCATTCCAATTTCTGAAAAGTGCCCAAATTTACTTTGAGCCTGAAAGACCATTTAACAGCACTATGGAAATCAAATATCTCTGCAAGCCAACAGAGTTATCTTTAGAAAAAAAAGGAGAGGAGGGGGAGAGCTCGCTGCTGAGTGGCGGGAACGCAAGCTCCATTTCTGATCATCCTTCTGAAAGAGAAAGAGAAAAGAAAGGTAATTGATGGATGACGCGTAGCGCGGTGAGTCTCTCAGCGTATGAATAGTCATCAAGCAGATGACAAAATGATGAAAGGGGGCAGAATGTTATCAGATTGGAACTGGTGCTTAAGGAGTCATCGGACTCCACCGAATCTTGTTACTGCAATTGAGCCAGCCCGTTCAAAAGCTCCCGGCTGGTCACAAAAGGAGAAAAGAGAATGCTTCAGAGTTAAATTGACACATTTGTGGCTAAGCACACACCTTGAGGCAGGTGAAGCTGTCTGAAGCTGGGCGAGGCTGCTGCGGGGAACACCTGGAATTGGGCGAACGAACCAACACATTTGTAACACCGATGACCGATCCTGTCAGTTAGATCCCGGCAGGCAGCCGTGTTGCTCTGAAGCAACAGAACAAAGCAGTAGACAAGTGCACCTTTAAGACCAACATAACATAAAAACATAAGAGAAGCCATGTTGGATCAGGCCAATGGCCCATCTAGTCCAACACTCTGAGTCACGTAAGAACATAAGAGAAGCCCTGTTGGATCAGGCCAATGGCCCCTCCAGTCCAACACTCTGTGTCACATAAGAACATAAGAGAAGCCCTGTTGGATCAGGCCAATGGCCCTTCCAGTCCAACACTCTGTGTCACATAAGAACATAAGAGAAGCCCTGCTGGGTCAGGCCAGTGGCCCCTCCAGTCCAACACCCTGTGTCATATAAGAACATAAGAGAAGCCCTGTTGGATCAGGCCAGTGGCCCCTCCAGTCCAACACTCTGTGTCACATAAGAACATAAGAGAAGCCCTGTTGGATCAGGCCAATGGCCCTTCCAGTCCAACACTCTGTGTCACATAAGAACATAAGAGAAGCCCTGCTGGGTCAGGCCAGTGGCCCCTCCAGTCCAACACCCTGTGTCATATAAGAACATAAGAGAAGCCCTGTTGGATCAGGCCAGTGGCCCCTCCAGTCCAACACTCTGTGTCACATAAGAACATAAGAGAAGCCCTGTTGGATCAGGCCAATGGCCCTTCCAGTCCAACACTCTGTGTCACATAAGAACATAAGAGAAGCCCTGCTGGGTCAGGCCAGTGGCCCCTCCAGTCCAACACCCTGTGTCATATAAGAACATAAGAGAAGCCCTGTTGGATCAGGCCAGTGGCCCATCCAGTCCAACACTCTGTGTCACATAAGAACATAAGAGAAGCCCTGTTGGATCAGGCCAATGGCCCTTCCAGTCCAACACTCTGTGTCTCATAAGAATATAAGAGAAGCCATGTTGGATCAGGCCAATGGCCCATCTAGTCCAACACTCTGTGTCACATAAGAACATAAGAGAAGCCCTGTTGGATCAGGCCAATGGCCCTTCCAGTCCAACACTCTGTGTCACATAAGAACATAAGAGAAGCCCTGCTGGGTCAGGCCAGTGGCCCCTCCAGTCCAACACCCTGTGTCATATAAGAACATAAGAGAAGTCCTGTTGGATCAGGCCAGTGGCCCATCCAGTCCAACACTCTGTGTCACATAAGAACATAAGAGAAGCCCTGTTGGATCAGGCCAGTGGCCCATCCAGTCCAACACTGTGTCACATAAGAACATAAGAGAAGCCCTGTTGGATCAGGCCAGTGGCCCATCCAGTCCAACACTCTGTGTCACATAAGAACATAAGAGAAGCCCTGTTGGATCAGGCCAGTGGCCCATCCAGTCCAACACTCTGTGTCACACAGTGGCAAAAAAATTTTCGACGTTTCTCCAAGCTAAAGAGCCCCAAGCGTTTTAACCTTTCTTCATAGGGAAAGTGTTCCAGCCCTTTAATCATTCTAGTTGCCCTTCTCTGGACTTTCTCCAATGCTATGATATCCTTTTTGAGGTGTGGCGACCAGAACTGCTTTATTTATTCAGTTTTATTCCGGATGTCAGCTTTCGTATGTTCTTAAGCAGACTTCATCAGACAAATCAGACAAATTCATCAGACAAAAAACCCATTTTGTCTGACGAGGTCTGCTTAAGAGCATACGAAAGCTGACATTCGGAATAAAACTTAGTTGGTCTTAAAGGTGCCCTTGTCTACTGCCTCGATCCTGTCAGTGTTCACGGATGTTCCTGACAGAACGGTTCCTCAGTGGAACAGGCTTCCTCAGGAGGTGGTGGGCTCTCCTTCTTTGGAGGATTTTAAGCAGGGGTTAGATCAGGGGTCCCCAACCCCTGGGCCGTGGACCGGTACCAGTCTGTGGCCTGTTAGTTACCGGACCGCAGAGTGCGGAAGAGACCTTCACTACTCCTTGTTTAAAGACCTCCATGGGGGGGGAACAGGATGTGGGCAGCCTGGGACAGCAAAACCCCCAGCATCCCCACCCCGCCGGTCCGTGGAAAAATTGTCTTCCACAAAACCGGTCCCTGGTGCCAAAAAGGTTGGGGTCAGATGACCATCTGATAGTGATGCAGACCCTGTGAATTTAGGGGGAGGCATTTGTGAGTTTCCTGGATTGTGCAGGAGGTTGGACTAGATGACCACGGGGATCCGTTCCAACTCTATGGATGGTGGCTCAGTGGTAGAGCATCTGGTTGGGAAGCAGAAGGTCCCAGGTTCAATCCCCGGCATCTACAACTGAAAAGGATCCAGGCAAAGAGGCATGAAAAATCTCAGCTTGAGACCCTGGAGAGCCGCTGCTCTGAAATCTCCTCTCACCCGCGACATTCATCAAGGGACCTTATCTAAAGTTGCCAGGTCTGACTCATGAAACATTTTTTTTTATTATTTTTATAAATAGGCTTATATTCCACCCTTTCCCATAACAGGCTCAGGGAGGATCACAACATATTTGTTCTTGTTGTTGTTGTTCAGTTGCACAGTCGAGTCCGACTCTTTGCGACCCCCTGGACCAAGTCATGCCAGGCCCTCCTGTCTTCCACCATCCTCCGAAGTCTGCTCAAATTCGTGTTTGTTACATCAGTAACACTGTCCAGCCATCTTGACTCATGCCCCTCCTGGCTAATTAAATCTTGTCAGAGAGAGCTCAGATATCCTGTACGGGATATCATAAATAGATCCCTCTTGGAAGGGCAATTTCCAACATCTTTGAAAGAGGCCATGGTCCGCCCTCTCTTGAAGAAAAGTACAGCAGACCCGGCCGAATTGGCGAATTACCGACCGGTCTCGAACTTACCATTTTTAGGTAAAGTTATTGAGAGGGCAGTGGCGGCACAGTTACAGAGATTTCTGGATGACACTTCCGCCTTAGACTCCCACCAGTCCGGCTTTCGTCCGGGTCACGGGTCGGAGACAGCGCTGGTCGCCTTGGTAGATGACCTCCAGCGGCATCTGGATCGAGGCGGCGTGGCGGTGCTGATGCTGTTAGATCTGTTGGCCGCGTTCGACACGGTTGACCATCGGCTACTGGCCCGCCGGCTTGCAGACACAGGGATTAGGGGGTGGGCCTTACAGTGGCTTTCCTCCCTCCTTGATGGGCGGGGACAAAGGGTGGCAATAGGGGGAGAGCTGTCCCAGAGACACCCACTAGTGTGTGGGGTGCCACAGGGTGCAGTTCTCTCCCCGATGTTATTTAACATCTCCATGCGCCCCCTTGCCCAGATTGCCCAGAGGTTTGGGCTCGGGTGTCACCAATATGCAGACGACACCCAGCTCTATCTGCTAATGGACGGCCGGCCTGGCTGCGTCCTGGAGAACCTGGACTTAGTATTGCAGGCCGTGGCAGGTTGGCTCAGGCTGAGTGGGTTGAAGTTGAATCCAACGAAGACAGAGGTCCTTTGCTTGGGCCGTGGTGCCCGGGGGGGGGGGGGAATCCCCCTTCCGGCTTTTGACGGTGTACCGCTGAAAGCGGCCCATAGAGTCAGGAGCTTGGGGGTTCTTCTGGAGCCTTCATTGTCAATGGAGGCACAGATAGCGGCCACTGCCAAGTCCGCGTTTTTTCATCTTCGATGGGCGAAGCAGTTGGCCCCCTTCCTTGGGCGCCAGGACCTAGCAACGGTGATCCATGCTACGGTCACCTCGAGACTGGACTACTGTAACGCCCTCTACATGGGGCTGCCCCTGTGCCGAACTCGGCGGCTGCAGCTGGTGCAGAACGCAGCAGCTAGGCTGCTGTTGGAGCTCCCAAGATGGGAGCACATACGGCCGGGGCTGTGCGGACTGCACTGGCTGCCGGTGGCGTACCGAGTTCGTTACAAGGTGCTGGTTATTACTTTTAAAGCCCTATATGGCTGAGGACCTGTCTACTTGAGGGACCGTCTCTCCCGTATGAACCCCAGAGAGCGCTGAGGTCAGCTGGAAAGAACCAGCTGAATATCCCTGGGCCAAGGGAGGCCAGATTGAAGACCACCCGGGATCGGGCCTTCTCTATAGCGGCCCCCCTACTGTGGAACCAACTCCCGGAGGAGGTAGGGGCCCTGCGATGTTTAGACCAATTCCGCAGGGCCTGCAAGACCTACCTCTTTAAAACAGCCTTCACTTAATACCGAGCCAAGAAAGTCCTGTTGGATATGTTCTATGGTTTATGTTTTAATCACTGGATTTTATGGAAGATCTTAATTATAGCACCATAATCTAAATGTCTAATGTAATTTAATGATTTTAAGGATGATTTTATAACTGGAATTGTATATGAATCTAAAACTGGAATTTATAATTGATTATTGCACATGGTTTTATTGTACACGTTGTGAGCCGCCCTGAGCCTGCTTGCGGGGAGGGCGGGATACAAATAAAAAGTTATTATTATTATTATCTCCTCTTTTGCCGTCCCCTTCTTCTTTGGCCTTCTGTCTTTCCCAGCATCAGGGTCTTCTCCAGGGAGTGCTCTCTTCTCATTGGGTGGCCAAAGTATTTGAGCTTCTCCATGGGGTATAATGGAGTGCCCAGCAGACATTCACACACACACACCCTTTCTGACAACCCTGAATCAGTGGCAAGGTCTCCAGATCAGGGGATCCCCTGTCCCCAAGTGAGGACTGGCAAGCCTAATTTAGACCACTCCCTCTTACTCAGGTGTAGTGTCATGGTTAGAGTGTTAGGGTAGAATCTGAGAGACCCTAATTAAGATCTCCACTTTGCCATACAAACTCGATGGGTGACCTGGGGCCAGACACACACTCTCAGCCTAACCCCACAGTGATGCTATGGGGCAGGGATGCTCTGTATTCTTGGTGCCTGGAGGGGGGGCACAGTGGGAGGGCTTCTGGTGTTCTGGCCTCACTGGTGGTCCTCCTGATGGCACTTGGTTTTTTGGCCCCTGTGTGAAACAGAATTGGAGTGGATGGGCCATTAGCCTGATCCAACATGGCTTCTCTTATGTTCTTATGTCCGGGGCAGTGATGCTGTGTATTCTTCGTGCTTGGGGGGGGGGGGCAACAGTGGGAGGGCTTCTGGTGTCCTGGCCACACTGGTGGATCTCCTGATGGCACCTGGGTTTTTTGGCCCCTGTGTGACACAGAATTGGAGTGGATGGGCCATTAGCCTGATCCAACATGGCTTCCCTTATGTTCTTATGTCCGGGGCAGTGATGCTGCATATTCTTCGTGCTTGGGGGGGGGGGCAACAGTGGGAGGGCTTCTGGTGTCCTGGCCCCACTGGTGGATCTCCTGATGGCAACTGGTTTTTTTGGCCCCTGTGTGACACAGAGTTGGAGTGGATGGGCCATTAGCCTGATCCAACATGGCTTCTCTTATGTTCTTATGTCTGGGGCAGCGATGCTCTGTATTCTTGGTGCTTGGGGTGGGAGGCAACAATGGAAGGGCTTCTAGTGTCCTGGCCCCACTGGTGGACCTCCTGATGGCACTGGGGGGTTTTTTTGGCCACTGTGTGACGCAGAGTGTTGGACTGGATGGGCCATTAGCCTGATCCAACATGGCTTCTCTTATGTTCTTATGTCTGGAGCAGTGATGCTCTGTATTCTTGGTACTTGGGGTGGGAGGCAACAATGGAAGGGCTTCTAGTGTCCTGGCCCCACTGGTGGACCTCCTGATGGCACTGGGGGGTTTTTTGGCCACTGTGTGACGCAGAGTGTTGGACTGGATGGCCCATTGGCATGACCCAACATGGCTTCTCTTATGTTATTATGTCTGGGGCAGTGATGCTCTGTATTTTTGGTGCTTGGGAAGGGGGCAACAGTGGGAGGGCTTCTAGTGTCCTGGCCCCACTGGTGGACCTCCTGATGGCACCTGAGGTTTTTTGACCACTGTGTGACACAGAGCGTTGGACTGGATGGGCCATTAGCCTGATCCAACATGGCTTCTCTTATGTTCTTATGTCTGGGGCAGTGATGCTCTGTATTCTTGGTGCTTGGGAGGGCACAGTGGGAGGGCTTCTAGTGTCCTGGCCCCACTGGTGGACCTCCTGATGGCACTGGGGGGGGGGTTTTGCCCCTGTGTGACACTGTGTGCTTGTCACAACCTCGCTCCTGGCTCCACCCCAAAGTCTCCTTTCTCCACCCCCAATGTCCCCAGACATTTCTTGAGCCATACCTTGCAGCCTCATCTATAGCACATCCACCTACTTACCCACATCAAAGAAACACTGTCAAATTGTCTGAAAAGCAGCTCAGGAGAAGGGAAAGGCTCGGTCTATATCGTCAGCCTCGTACCAACTGATTGTAGGGAACGAAATGAAAGGGTCATCCGACAGTTCTGTATTAGACAAAACAAGGCTACGTCTCTCTCTGGCTTCCAGGCCATCGATTTCCCCATGTGTAAAAACCG
This sequence comes from Heteronotia binoei, assembly GCF_032191835.1. Taxonomy (NCBI): domain Eukaryota; kingdom Metazoa; phylum Chordata; class Lepidosauria; order Squamata; family Gekkonidae; genus Heteronotia; species Heteronotia binoei. Next base: position 3,445,850 of record NC_083243.1, on the reverse strand, counting down.
AGTGCTAATTTCGCGCCAATGATTGTGCCGTGTGGGGAACTGGAATACAGATACACATAAGATGAACTCTCTCGTTCCACTCCTGACCTTTCCGTGATGAAGGATAGCTTTCTCCTCGTTCTTTAAAATCACAACACGTAGCCCAGCTGGGAGAAAAGAGCTATTTTGGGACTCCGAAATAGCTTTGAAAGAGGGCATGATGGGAGCTTGGGAAGGGCTATCAAAACAACATGTGTAATGTTTCGAGATTACAGAAGAGTAGAAAGGGCACAGATCATGGAGCATGGGAACCGGGGAGGGGGCGCAGCTCGGCATCTTGGTCCCCGAGCCGTCGTCCAAAAAGAGGCTAATCTGATTGCATTGTCTGCGCGCATCCATTCCCCTCGACAGCTTCATTATCATTCAAGGAAGGGGCGGGGGGCTGATGGCGGCCAACTTTATGACTTCTGCATAAATGGAGCATTTGCACAAAGAGGTCTCCGGGCGCCCATCGCTGTTGCAAAGTGTCAGGAAAGGTGAGCCAGGGAAACACAGCCTACTTAGATGAGACAGACAGATTTGCTGACAATTTCTGAGATGAGATGGGTTGTTGCTAAAACACTCGGCAAAGGTAGTTCGGGAAGTGGGACAGAAACCGTGTTTCGAAAGGCTTGGGCAAATCTGACCAGTTTGGTGTAGTGGTTAAGTGCGCAGACTCTTATCTGGGTAGGGTTGCCAAGTCCAATTCAAGAAATATCTGGGGACTTTGGGGGTGGAGCCAGGAGACATTGGGGCAGAGCCAGGAACAAGGGTGTGACAAGCGTAATTGAACTCCAAGGGAGTTCTGGCCATCACATTTAAAGGGACAGCACGCCTTTTTAAATGTCTTTAAATGGGGGGGGGGAAGGGGGGGAAATCACAAGGTGGCTTTGGGGGTGGGGCTTCCCCTTGCCAGCCAGCTGACTGGGGGTGGGAAGGAGACTGTGAAAGCAGAAGAACCTCCGCTGGGACCTGGGGATTGGCAAGCCTATATCTGGGAGAACTGGGTTTGATCCCCCACTCCTCCCCTTACAGCTGCTGGAATGGCCTTGGGTTAACCATAGCTATCACAGGAGTTGTCCTTGCAAGGGCAGCTGCTGCAAAAGCTCTCTCAGCCCCACCCACCTCGCAGGGTGTCTGTTGTGGGGGAGGAAGGGAAAGGAGATTGTGAGCCACTCTGGGACTCTGTCCTTGAAAGGGCAGCTGCTGTGAAAGCCCTCTCAGCCCACCCACCTCACAGGGTGTCTGTTACAGGGGAGGAAGGGAAAGGAGATTGTAGGCCACTCTGAGTCTCTAATTCAAAAAGAAAGGCAGGGTATAAAGCTGCATTCTTCTTCTTTAGCTGATAGACTGGAATTAGGGTTGCCAAGTCGAATTTAAGAAATACCTGGGGACTTTGGGGGTCGAGCCAGGAGACTTTGGGGGTGAAGCCAGGAGACATTAGGGTTGGAGCCAGGAACCAGGGTGTGACAAGCATAATTGAACTCCAAAGGGAGTTCTGGCCATCACATTTAAAGGGACAGCACACCTTTTTAAATGCCTTCCTTCCATGGGAAATAATGAAGGATAGGGGCACCTTCTTTGGGGGCTCATAGAATTGGACCCCCTGGAGTCCAATTCATTTTGAAATTTGGACGGTATTTTGGGGAGAGGTACTAGATGCTGTACTGAAAATCTGGTGCCTCTACTTCAAAAAAACAGCCTTCCCCCGCCAGCCCCAGAGACTTTCCGATCAATTCTCCATTCCCTATGGGAATTGGTCACCATAGGGAATAACGGAGTTCCCAGCAGACATTTCCCTCCCCTCCCCCCGCTTTCTGACGACCCTGAAGCGGGGGGAGGGCCTCCAAACCGGGAGATCCCCTGCCCCCACCTGGGGATTGGCAACCCTAACTGGAATCTTCAACCTTTTTGAGCTTTGCAGGCCTCATCGGGATTCTGATGCAGCAGGATGGGCGTAGCCACAAAATGGCCACCGTGGGAGGCAAAGCCAGCCACAAAATGGCTGCCGCGGCTTAGCTTCAGTTGCACATGGCTGGGGCAGGAAAGCGACATTTTAAAAAATCTTCAGCAAGACCAGTCCAATTTTCAATTGCCAATCAGAAGCCTTGCGGAGAAAAGCCACACTTGGCCCTGCCCATTTCCTAAAAACCAGGACTTTTTGGTAGCAGGAACTCCTTTGCATATTAGGCCATGCCCCCTGATGTAGCCAATCCTCCAAGAGCTTACAGGGCTCTTAGTACAGGGCCTAGTGGAAGCTCCAAGAGGATTGGCTACATGTGGCCTAACATGCAAAGGAGTTCCTTCTTCAAAGAAAGCCAAGAAAGATATTGGTGGGGGCCATGGTTAGGGTTGCCAATCCCCAGGTGGGAGAAGGGGATTCCTCGGTTTGGAGGCCCTCCCCCCGCTTCAGGGTCATCAGAAAACGGGGGGAGGGGAGGGAAATGTCTGCTGGGAACTCATGTTTCCCTATGGAGACTTATTCCCAAAGGAAATAATGGAAAATTGATCCACGGGTATCTGGGGCTCTGTGGGCCCTGTTTTTTGAGGTAGAAGTATTTGAGCTTCAGCTTCAGCATCTGACCTTCCAGGGAACAGTCAGGGTTGATTTCCCTTAGGACTGACTGATCGGATCTTCTTGCTGTCCAAGGGACTCGCAAGAGTCTTCTCCAGGGAGTGCTCCCTTCTCATTTGGTGGCCAAAGTATTTGAGCTTCAGCTTCAGCATCTGCCCTTCCAGGGAACAGTCTGCGTTGATTTCCCTTAGGACTGACTGATTGGATCTCCTTGCAGTCCAAGGGACTCTCAAGAGTCTTCTCCAGCACCACAGCTCAAAAGCATCTATTCTTCTGCGCTCGGCCTTCCTTATGGTCCAGCTCTCACAGCCATACATGACTACTGGGAATACCATCGCTTTGACTATACAGACTTTTGTTGGCAACGTGATGTCTGGTTTAGGAGGTTTGAATTGGGAGGCTGCTTTTGAATGTGGAAGAGCCCCACGGCGCAGAGTGGTAAAGCTGCAGTACTGCAGTCGGAGCCCTCTGCTCACGACCTGAGTTCTATCCCAGCGGAAGCTGGTTCAGGTAGCCGGCTCCAGGTTGCCTCAGCCTTCCATTCTTCCGAGGTCGGTAAAATGAGTACCCAGCTTACTGGGGGGAAAGCTGAAAATGTCAAGACAATGTGCGTTTGCAATAAAAAAGGCCAACGCCATGCTGGGAATTATTAGGAAGGGAATTGAAAACAAATCAGCCAGTATCATAATGCCCCTGTATAAATCGATGGTGCGGTCTCATTTGGAGTACTGTGTGCAGTTCTGGTCGCCGCACCTCAAAAAGGATATTATAGCATTCGAGAAAGTCCAGAAAAGGGCAACTAGAATGATTAAAGGGCTGGAGCACTTTCCCTATGAAGAAAGGTTGAAACGCTTGGGACTCTTTAGCTTGGAGAAACGTCGACTGCGGGGTGACATGATAGAGGTTTACAAGATAATGCATAGGATGGAGAAAGTAGAGAAAGAAGTACTTTTCTCCCTTTCTCACAATACAAGAACTCATGGGCATTAGATGAAATTGCTAAGCAGACAGGTTAAAACGGATAAAAGGAAGTACTTCTTCACCCAAAGGGTGATTAACATGTGGAATTCACTGCCACGGGAGGTGGTGGCAGCCACAAGCATGGCCACCTTCAAGAGGGGTTTAGATAAAAATATGGAGCACAGGTCTATCAGTGGCTATTAGCCACAGTGTGTGTGTATATATAAATTTTTTTGCCACTGTGTGACACAGAGTGTTGGACTGGATGGGCCGTTGGCCTGATCCAACATGGCTTCTCTTATGTTCTTATGTTCTTAAAGCGTAGATGACTGGGGAAGGCAATGGTAAACCACCCCATAAAAAGTCTGCTGTGAAAACGTTGTGAAAGCAACGTCACCCCAGAGTTGCAAACGACTGGTGCTTGCACAGCGGACTATCTTTTTTTTTTTTTAATGTGGAGGCTCTCTTTACTCACCATAGCGAATGTCCACTGATGGATCTATCCTGCAGAAAATATCTCTAACCCTCTTTCAAAGCCATCTCTGCTCGTGGTCCTCCCTATACCTCCAGCAGTTAATTCCATATTTTAATCACTCATTGAGTAAAGAAGTATATTTCCCTTTGTCCTTCCTGACTCCATTATCCATCAGCTTCATGGAGTGCCCTTGAGTTTTAGTACTCTGGGAGAGGGAGAGAAAGCTCTCTCTGCTTTCTCCGCTGTATGCATAATCGTACCCCATTATCATGTGTTTAAGGCTAGGAGTGTTTGTTCCAGCGTGCATCGCCTTACCCTTATGCACGTTAAACTTCAGTGTTGGCCACTGATTCAATTTGTGCAGCTTCGAAGGTGCAAAGGGTTAACAGACTGTCCTTACCTGAATCACGGCTGATTTCTGTAGCAAAAAGGGTAATACGGTTCATTGCCTTGATGTGACACTTGGATGCTCTTTGTCAAGGAAGGTTCTTTTGCAAGTATAACTCCGAGGGGATCATTTTTTGTAGAAAAAGAGGTGCCGGAGCTCATTAGTACAACTCATTTCCATACGCCGCACACCCCTGAAATCACCGGAAAGTGTACTAAATTATATCAGCTCAGCATCTCCCTTAAAATGCTTCTTGGAATCATACAAGAATCATGGAGTTGGAAGGGACCTCCAGGGTCATCTAGTCCAACCCCCTGCACAATGCAGGAAACTCACAAACCCCTCCCCCTGAATTCACAGGATCCTCATTGCTGTCAGATGGCCATCTAGCCTCTGTTGGAAAACCTCCAAGGAAGGAGAGCACACCACCTCCCGAGGAAGCCTGTTCCACTGAGGAACCGCTCTAAACTCACAAATTTTCCCCCCTAAATTCACAGGATCCTCATCGCTGTCAGATGGCCATCTAGCCTCTTTTGAAAAACCTCCAAGGAAGGAGAGCCCACCACCTCCCAAGGAACTCTCGGTTTACAAGATTATGCGTGGGATGGAGAAAGTAGAGAAAGAAGTCTTTTTCTCCCTTTCTCACAATACAAGAACTCGTGGGCATTCCATGAAATTGCTGAGCAGTCAGGTTAAAACGGATAGAAGGAAGTACTTCTTCACCCAAGGGGTGATTAACATGTGAAACTCACTGCCACAGGAGGTGGTGGCAGCTACAAGGATAGCCAGCTTCAAGAGGGGGTTAAATAAAAATGTGGAGCAGAGGTGCATCAGTGGCTATTAGCCACAGTTGGACTGGATGGACCATTGGCCTGATCCAACATGGCTTCTCTTATGTTCTTATGTTAACCCTGTTCCACTGAAAAACCGCTCTGTCAGGAAGTTCTTCCTAATGTTGAGCTGGAAACACTTCTGATTTAATTTCAGTGCATTTGTTCTGGTCCTACCTTCTGGGGCCACAGAAAACAATTCCACCCCATCCTCTCTATGACAGCCCTTCAAGGACTTGAAGATGGTGATCCTCTCACTTCTCAGCTGCCTCCTCTCCAGCTTAACATCCCCAGCTCCTTCAACCTTTCCTCATAGGAATTATAATTATAACTCATGTTCTCGAGGTATAATTGTTACAATAAAACCTTACTCTCATCATACTTTTCACTTTCTCCTACGTGGCGACAGTGGCATGATGAAGATTCCTAGCCGTCTGCGTTATATGTTTCTGTTATTTTCAGGGGTCATTTTGTAGAAAAAGAGGCGGTGGAGCTCATCCAGGGATTGTTATGCAGCTGCAACTACTATACAATGAGCAAGGGAAGGAGGAGGAGGTGGAATTCTCAGAAAGGTTCAGGAGCTGTGCTCCTGTGAGCTCCCGCTGAATCCGAGGCCTGGTTATTTCCCAATTCTTTTCTGCGGGGAATAATATTAGAAAGTTTGTCAGAGTTCAGCAAAATTCTCACCAGGGGTTTGAACAATGGAGCCCAGAAGCTAGTACTGGGGGAGGGAGTGTTCAGGGCTGGCCCTCTTACTAGGCAAACTAGGTGGTTGCCTAGGGCGCTGAGAGGAGGGGGGCGGCAAATTGGGCTGTCGCCCCTCCCTCTGGTGCCCCAGGCAAGCGCTTAGCTTGTCTCCCTTCCCCCTCTGGGCCACTGCTGCCCGCCCACCCACCCCCAGCACGGCGTCCTGCCCCCCACCCCCCAGGTGCTCCACTTGCCTGCCCGCCACTGTTAAAAGCAGCGGCGCTCCGCTCGCTCCCTTCTAGGGTTGCCAATTCCAATTCAAGAAATATCTGGGGACTTTGGGGGTGGAGCCAGGAGACTTTGGGGGTGGAGCCAGGAGACATTAGGGGTGGAGCCAAGATCAAGGCTGTGACAAGCATAATAGAACTCCAAAGGGAGTTCTGGCCATCACATTTAAAGGGACGGCACACCTTTTCCATTCCTTCCTTCCTTAGGAAATAATGAAGGATAGGGGCACCTTCTTTTGGGGCTCATAGAATTGGACCCCCTGATCCAAACTTTTTGAAACATGGGGGGTATTTTGGGGAGCGGCGCTAGATGCTATACTGAAAATTTGGTGCCTCTACCTCAAACAACCGCCCCCCAGAGCCCCAGATACCCGCAGATCAATTCTCCATGATTTTCTATGGGAATAAATCTCCATAGGGAATGATAGAGTTCCCAGCAGAGATTTCCCTCCCCCCCCCCCCCGCTTTCTGATGACCCCGAAGCGAGGGGAGGGCCTCCAAACCGGGGGATCCCCTGCCCCCACCTGGGGATTGGCAACCCTACTCTCTTCACCCTAAGTAAGCTTAGCCGGATACACAGCTTGCGCCTGCGCGTTTTGTCTCTTAAAACGTGCAGGGGCGGGCTGCAATGCCGGCTAAGCTCACTTTTAGCCAGTGAGCAGGGGGAAGGGAGAGAGTAGAGTGCAGCCACTTTTAGTGGTGGCGGGCAAGTGAGCGGAGCGCCGGGCGGGCTGGGGGGCCAGGCGGGACACCGCGTGGGGGGGTAGGGGGCACGGAACTGCAGGGGGGAGCCATGGAGGCGCTTTGGGGGGGGGGTGCCTGACAGCAAGTCTTCCTAGGGCGCCCCAGGGTGTCGGCCCAGCCCCGGGGGTGTTAAGAAAGAAAGAGCACCTTAAAATTTAGAGGTTCCGGAGCTCTGCTCTTGTGAACTCCTACCCAAAACGAGGCTTTCCTGTTAGAAGTCCCTCTAGACGAATCTGTTAGAAGATTCTAATGCAACGTAGCCTTTGTTGGTAATTTGAGGGATACACCCGACTGTTCAAGGGGAATGGGAATAAAAGGAAATGATAACCCAAAAGACCCCGGGCGATGCTGCCTTTTCCCTGGTCAATGCGATGATTAGTTCTTCAACTGGACAAAAGCACTCACAATCGGCAGCGACAATATGGCTCCGACAAAATGAGCCAGCACGGTGTAGTGCGGAGGGGGCCAAACTTGCTGAACGTAGGAGCCACAAAGAATAAATGTCAGAGGTTTGAGAGCCACAAAACAGGAAGGAAGGAAGCAAGCAAGCAGGCATCTGGAGCAGAGGTCCATCAGTGGCTATTAGCCACAGCTTATTGTTGGAACTCTCTGTCTGGGGTAGTGATGCTCTGTATTCTTGGGGGGGGGGTCATAGTGGGAGGGCTTCTAGTGTCCTGGCCTGGCCCCACTGATGGACCTCCTGGTGGCACTTGGGTTTTTTTGACCACTGTGTGACACAGAGTGTTGGACTGGATGGGCCACTGGCCTGATCCAACATGGCTTCTCGGATGTTGGAAGGAAGGAAGGAAGGAAGGAAGGAAGGAAGGAAGGAAGGAAGGAAGGAAGGAAGGAAGGAAGGAAGGAAGGAAGGAAGGAAGGAAAATAGGGAGGAGGGAGAGGGGAGAGGTAGAAAGAAAGCAACTTTAACTTCAAATGCTTTCTCCAAGCTGGCCAACGGGGCAGTGGGGGCTTCAAAGAGCCACACAATATGTGTGAAAGAGCCGAATGTGTACCTATTTAAAATTAGGTAGCGCAGATATAAATTTTATAAAGGACACAGACAAATACAATTAAAGATATATATATATATATATATTTAAAAAACAACAACCCTAAAATAAAACATGCTTAAAACATGTGTAAATTATTAATGTATTTTAATTCTTGATTTTATTTTTAGAATTTTGTGTTGTGAGCCGCCCTGAGCCCGCTTCAGTGGGGTAGGGTGGGATATAAATCGAAATAAATAAATAAATAAATAAAACGTTAGCACTTCTTGATCTTAAAGGTGCTTTCTTTGTATCACTCCCATGGGATCCAGGGAACTGGACAAAAGAAGCTCTGGCTCTTTTCCTCCCTCCCAAGGGGACCAGGAGATGGAGGAGCCTCAGCCAATAGAGGGAAGAGAGGCTTGGCTCAGTAGCTCTGCTGTGCGATTGAAAGAGCTAGGCAAAGCAAGCTCTCCCTCCCTCCCTCCCCAAGGGAGGAGCCTCAGCCAATGGAGAACATAGAGGTTTTGCTCTGTAGCTCCTGTGCGATTGAGCAAGCCTGGCAAACCAAGCCGTGATGCAGAAGGAAGCAAGAGAGATGGAGAAGGAAGCAGAGGACAGTTTCTGGGGCCGCATGTTTGACACCCCTGTCCTAGGCCAAGCGACGCGCAGAAACAAACACCCAAAGCTGAAGCTTCTGGGGGTGGGCCAGCCTTCTGCTGCTGCAGAAGGTGGGCCAAACCTTCTGCTGCTGCAGAAGTCACAATGGGAAGAAATAGGGTTGCCAAGTCCAATTCAAGAAATATCTGGGGACTTTGGGGGTGGAGCCAGGAGACTTTGGGAGTGGAGCCAGGAGACACTGGGGGCGGAGCCAGGAGCAAGGGTGTGACAAGCATAATTGAACTCCAAGGGAGTTCTGGCCATCACATTTAAAGGGACAGCACACCTTTTAGAATGCCTTCCTTCCATAGAAAATAATGAAGGAAAGGGGCACCTTCTTTTGGGGCTCATAGAATTGGACCCCCTGGTCCAATCTTTTTGAAACTTGGGAGGTATTTTGGGGAGAGGAACTAGATGCTATACTGAAAATTTGGCACCTCTACCTCAAAAAACAGCCCCCCCCCGAGCCCCTGACACCCGCGGATCAATTCCCCATCATTCCCTATGGGGATCGTTCCTGGAGGTGCATAATGGCTATGGGGGTGGAGCTTCCCCCGCCGGCCAGCTGGCTGGGGGAGGGGGGAAGCCTGTAAAACCAGGGGATCCCCCACTGGGACCTGGGGATTGGGAAGCCTAGGAAGAAAGGAAATCGCCCTGCACAAAATAGACCACGCGTTACTGCTCATTCCTCAGTTGCCTGTAAATTTTGACTGCGTTTTGTAGCTGCGCTTGAATCACTCAACTGAAGACGTAGGGCTAGAATGCAACTTGGGCCTCTCAAATGAAGCAGTCGCGGCTGATCGTGCTGACAGCTCCCTTTCCCCCGACTCCCACAAACATTTTTCTGAACCAAACGGAGCACCGGGCTGCCAGATGAAAGCTTGTGTGATCTCTCTCTCTCCTTGACAACTGCGGGTTACGACCTAGATGCCAAGGCCAATGCTGGAAGACTTTCTAGGCTGGAAAAGGGCAAACTAGAGGAGCCTAACTTTTGACCTCCAAATACTGTAGGCTAATTATTTCTTTTCCCGTGATCACTCTATCAAAGCCACCGGCTTCCGGGGGAGCTGGAAGAAATCTTTCCGAAGGCCCCTGGCTTAGGGCAGGCTGAAGATCGATCCCCACCTCTTTGGTGAAAGCATCTCCGCAGAAGGGCTTTCTCTGCCTCAGGGCCTGGAGAGCCAGAGGCGCTACGGTGAGTCAAGGATACGAGGCAGCCTCCCATGTCCGCAGCCCTGGCTGTTCAGAAATCGGGGCTGAACACAAATAATAATAATAATAATAATACTTTTTATTTATATCCCGCCCTCCCCGCCGAGGCAGGCTCAGGGTGGCTCACAACATATAAATACAATGTACAATAAAACCATACACGATAGGGTTGCCAAGTCCAACCCCAGAAATATCTGGGGACTCTGGGGGTGGAGCCAGGAGACTTTGGGGGTGGAGCCAGGAGACACTGGGGTGGAGCTAGGGGGAGGGGGGAAATGGCGCTGGGGAGCGTGGCGAGCCGCCCCGCAGCTGCCGCCTCTTCTCCGTTCGCCATGGCTGCTCCTCCAAGATGGGCTCAGCCTGAGCCCATCTTGGAGGAGCAGCCACGGCGAGCGGAGAAGAGGCGGCAGCGGCGCAGCGGCCTCGCCCGCTCCGCCTCTGGGGTGAAAGCGGAGGGGGGGTGGAGGCGGGCCGGGGTGTGGCGAGCCGCAAGTCCGGGTCCTAGAAGGGCCCGGATTCGCGGCTTGCCATGCTCCTGGCCTGCCTCGCCCTCCCCTTCTCTGGTTTTGCCTGCTCCTCCGAGATGGGCTCAGCCTGGGCCCATCTCAGAGGAGCAGCTGCGGTGAGCGGGGAGGGGGCGGCAGCGGCGTGGCGGCCTCACACACTCCAGGATCGGGCGGCTCGCCATGCTCCCTGGCGCCGTTTCCCTCCCTCCCCCGCTTCCGTTTTTTTGGGGAGCGGGGGAAGAGGGTGGAAACTCTGGGGTCCCCCGCCAGGGCGGAAAGGTTGGGAAGCCTAATACACGATAATTACAATTACAATTATATAAAACCATCATTAAATCATTAAATCAACTTTTATTAAAATTAACACTATGGTGCTATGACTCAGATCTTCTATAAAATTCAGTGGCTAAAACATATCCAGCGAGACTTCCTTGGCTCAGTATTAAGTGAAGGCTATTTTAAAGAGGTAGGTCTTGCAGGCCCTGCGGAACTGGTGCAGGCACCGCAGGGCCCGCACCTCCTCCGGGAGTTGATTCCACAGTAGTGGAGCTGCAATGGAGAAGGCCCTGTCCCGAGTAGTCTTCAATCTGGCCTCCCTTGGCCCAGGGATATTCAACTTGTTCTTTCCAGCTGACCTCAACGCTCTCTGGGGTTCGTATGGGGAGAGACGGTCCCTCAAGTAGGCAGGTCCTTGGCCATATAGGGCTTTAAAGGTAATAACCAGCACTTTGTAACAGACTCGGTACACCACTGGCAGCCAGTGCAGTCCACGCAGCCCCGGCCGTATGTGCTCCCATCTTGGGAGCCCCAACAACAGCCTAGCCGCCGCGTTCTGCACTAGCTGCAGCCACCGGGTTCGGCACAAGGGCAGCCCCATGTAGAGGGCGTTACAGTAGTCCAGTCTCGAGGTGACAGTTGCATGGATCACCGTTGCTAGGTCCCGGCGCCCAAGGAAGGGGGCCAACTGCTTCGCCCGTCAAAGGTGAAAAAATGCAGACTTGGCAGTGGCCGCTATCTGTGCCTCCATTGATAATGAAGGCTCCAGAAGAACCCCCAAGCTCTTGACCCTATGGGCCGCTTTCAGTGGCACACCATCAAAAACCGGAAGAGGGATTTCCCTTCCCGGGGCACCGCGGCCCAAGCAAAGGACCTCTGTCTTCACTGGATTCAACTTCAACCCACTCAGCCTGAGCCAACCTGCCACGGCCTGCAATGCTAGGTCCAGGTTTTCCGAGATGCAGTCAGGCCGGCCGTCCATTAGTAGATAGAGCTGGGTGTCATCTGCATATTGGTGACACAAATAGGAGCAAGTTCGAGTCTGATAGATAGGTGCAGAGCTTTTCTTGTAGAAAAAGCCCAGCTAGAACTCATTTGCATATTAGGCCATACCCCCTGAGGTCACCCATTGTTTCACACAGAGCTTTTCTGTTGAAAAAGGCCAGTAAGAACTCATTTGCATACTAGGCCACACCCCCTGACATCACCATTGTTTCACACAGAGCTTTTCTTGTAGACAAAGCCCAGCAGGAACTTTTTTGCATATCAGGCCACACCCTCTGACACCACCATTGTTTCTCACAGAGCTTTCCTATAGAAAAAGCTTTGGTGGGGTAGGGCGGGATATAAATCGAATGAAATAAATAAAAATAAAATAAATAAATAAAAAGCCCAGGAAGAACTCATTTGCATACTAGGCCACCCCCCCCTGACGTCACCATTGTTTCATACAGGGCTTTTTTTGCAGAGAAAGCCCAGCAGGGACTTATTTGCATATTATGCCATACCCCCTGACACCACCATTGTTTCACAGAGCTTTCCTATAGAAAAAGCCCAGGAAGAACTCATTTGCATACTAGGCCACACCCCCTGACATCACCATTGTTTCACACAGAGCTTTTTTTGCAGAGAAAGCCCAGCAGGAACTTATTTGCATATTAGGCCACACCCCCTGACACCACCATTGTTTCACAGAGCTTTCCTGTAGAAAAATCCCAGGAAGAACTCATTTGCATACTAGGCCACACCCCCTGACATCACCATTGTTTCACACAGAGCTTTTTTTTGCAGAGAAAGCCCAGCAGGAACTTATTTGCATATTAGGCCACACACCCCGACACCAACATTGTTTCACAGAGCTTTCCTGTAGAAAAATCCCAGGAATAACTCATTTGCATACTAGGCCACACCCCCTGACATCACCATTGTTTCACACAGAGCTTTTTTTGCAGAGAAAGCCCAGCAGGAACGTATTTGCATATTAGGCCACACCTCCTGATGCCAAGCCAGCCCAAACCGTGTTCCTGTGCATTCCTACTAAAAAAAAAAAACGGGGGGGGGGGAAGTCCTGAGGATCACACACCAAAGTTGTATCTGCGACTATACAAGCTTTTCTGCTTTAGTTATGCTAGATTAGCATCACTTGCCTGACCTGGATGGCCGGGGCGAGCCTGATCTCCTCAGAGCTGGGAAGCGAAGGCAGGGGCAGAGGCAGGCAGTGGCCAAACCACCTCTGAACATCTCTTGCTTTGAAAACCCCCAAAGCAAGGGTTTTGAGCCAACAGTCACCCTGTGAGGTGGGTGGGACTGAGAGAGCTCTGACAAGAGCTGCCCTTTCAAGGACAACTCCTACAAGAGCTGTGGCTGACCCAAGGCCATTCCAGCAGGTGCAAGTGGAGGAGTGGGGAATCAAACCCCGTTCGCCCAGATAAAAGTCCGTGCGCTTAACCACTGCACCAAACTGGCTCTAGAATCCTAGAGTTGGAAGGGACCTCCAGGGTCAGGTAGTCCAACCCCCTGCACAATGCAGAAAACACACAAATACTCCCCCCCCCCGTGACATCTCCTCCAAGCTGAGAAGATGGCAACCCGCCCCGCCTCCCGGATCCCTGGCCAATCCAGCCTGGAGAAAAATTCCTGACCCCAAAGCGGTAAACAGCATTCCCTGGGCATGCAAGAAAGGGTCATGAGAACTAAGCACTGATGTAACCCTTCCTGCCCTCCTGCTCATAATCTGCCTAAATTCACAGAATCAGCAATGCCATTAGATGGTCATCTAGCCATTAAATCATAGAGCTGGAAGGGACCTCCAGGGTCATCTAGTCCAACCCCCTGCACAATGCAAGAAACTCACAAACACCTCCCCCTAAATTCACAGGATCTTCGTTGCTGTCAGATGGCCATCTAGCCTTTGTTGAAAAAACTCCAAGGAAGGAGAGCCCACCACCTCCGGAGGAAGCCTGTTCCACTGAGGAATCGCTCTAACGGTCAGGAAGTTCTTCCTAATGTTGAGCTGGAAACTCTTTGGATTTAATTTCAACCCATTGGTTCTGGTCCTACCTTCTGGGGCCACAGAAAACAATTCCACACCATCCTCTCTATGACAGCCCTTCAAGTATTTGAAGATGGTGATCATAGCACCTCTCAGCCGCCTCCTCTCCAGGCTAAACATCCCCAGCTCCTTCAACCTTTCCTCATAGGACTTTGTCTCCAGACCCCTCACCATCTTTGTCACACTCCTCTGGACCCCTTCCAGCTTGTCTAGATCCTTCTTAAAATGTGGTGCCCAAAACTGAACACAATATTCTAGGTGACGTCTTACCAGAGCAGAGTAAAGCGATCCCATCACTTCACGTGATCTGGACACTAGACTTCTGTTGATACAGCCCAAAATTGCATTTGCCTTTTTAGCCACCGCATCACACTGTTGACTCGTGTTCAACGTATGATCCACTAAGACCCCTAGATCCTTTTCGCACATCCTACTGCTAAGACAAGTCTCTCCCATCCTATAACCATGCGTGGGATTTTTCCTACCGAAATGCAGAACTTTACATTTATCCCTGTTAAAATTCATTTTCTTGGTTTTAACCCAGTTTTCCAGCCTGTCAAGGTCATCCTAAGACTGGCATTATCTAACCTCCACACGCAAAGGCTATGTTGGAATGCCACTTGCTCAGGGTTTATAGTGGGCACAGCTGCCCCCTTTGTGCGATTTCTTTGTTTCTCAGGAACAGCTGGTTAGCCACTGTACAAAATGGAATGCTGAACTAGGCCGCTGCCATGATCCTTGTTTGCCCAGAACATAAAAAAAAAAAACTGGTGCCATCCCTGGGTGGTTCACCATACCAAGTAAATTTGGACTACCAAAAAAGCAGGGAATTGCTGCTGTAAACCGTTTGATGTGAAGAAAGGACGCCAAAACCGTCTGCGGCTTCCGAGAAACAGCTCGGCCGCCTCCGAGTGTATCACGCCAAACTGTAATCACACGCTTTCCGCCGCTCCTCTCAGCCCCACTGATGGCCAATTTATCCACAGCCGTGTATTTACAAGCCTTGTGGGCTGCATTGAAATTCTTCGCCACGGCTGATGCTGCATCACCTTGGAGTGCTGGGGGATTTAATTGGAACCGAAGAAGGGAGGCCTGATGAATGGGGTTGGCTGGCGAGGAGCGGCGGGGGCGCCAGCCCAGAATTTCAATGGGCAACTTTAAGGATCGCCAGAGCAGAGGAGAGGAGGGGAGGGGGAGAGGAGCTCTGGGTTGGGGGTGGGATGTCAATGGGGACATTAGGAGAGAGAAAAGCCACAATCATTTCTAATGATATGGAGACATTTAGGATTCCTGCCTCAGAGTCTGAGAACTCCAGTCTCTCTCTCTCTCTCCCCCTCTCTCTCCCCCTCCCCACCCATCCACCCAGTGCTGATCTAGAGGAAAAGAACAGCACTTCTGGAATGCATGCACTTCAGAATGTGAGGTGGGGGCAGGTATGTTTGAATGTTCTGGCATGCCTATGCAAACAATTTTTTTTAACTCCCCCCCCCCCAAAAAAAAACCCTGTTCACTTAGAAAATGAATCTCTCAGGAAGACAGCAGGGGTGAGATGCCATATAATTGGCCAAATAGTTTTCCAAGGAGTTGTAGAACCCATGGCAGTGGACAGCTGGATTTGTATCACCTTAGACACTGTTGTGTACTAGGAGATTCAAACGAAGGCACTTCATTGGAAAGGTTCCTTGCAGCTGCATTCAGAGCGGCCACCCTTGCTGAGCCAAGCAATCAGGTAATATCCCTTTGAATGAAGCCCATTGTTTGAGAGGCTCCTTGCAGCTACACTCAGAGTGGCTGCCCTTGCTGAGCCAGCCAATCAGGTAATATCCCTTTGAATGAAGCCCATTGTTTGAGAGGCTCCTTGCAGCTACACTCAGAGTGACTGCCCTTGCTGAGCCAGCCAATCAGGTAATATCCCTTTGAATTAAGCCCATTGTTTGAGAGGCTCCTTGCAACTATGCTCAGAGTGGCCACCCTTGCTGAGCCAGCCAATTAGATAATATCCATTTGAACAAAGCCCATGCACATGAAGGCTCTATAGGTTTTACTACAGATTTTACTATAGTTTCTGGATGCTGTTTGATATAACGACTTTACTAGAAGAATTGCAGATTTATACCCCGCCCTTCTCTCTGAATCAGAGACTCAGAGCAGCTTACCATCTCCTATATCTTCTCCCCCGACAACAGTCACCCTGCGAGGTGGGTGGGGCCCAGAGGGCTCTCACAGCAGCTGCTCTTTCAAAGATAACCTCTGCCAGAGCTATGGTTGACCCAAGGCCATTCCAGCAGGTGCAAGTGGAGGAGTGGGGAATTAAACCCAGTTCTCCCAGATAAGAGTCCGCGCACTTAACCACTACAGCAAACTGGCTCACCAAACTATAGTTTCAAGACGCTGTTTGACATAACGACTTGATTTCATGGAGAAAGGGAATACAAGGAAAAAGAAAAGGAGGCAAAATAATTAAATCAGCCATAATAGACTCCTTGGCATCCGGAAACTATAGTAAAGCCATCCCACTGTGGAAAGTCTACATTGAAACGGAGAAAATAAAAAACCTGGGTCTTCGTATGGACTATTGGGCTAGAGAAATACATCGTGGGACATGAATTCTTTATTAATCTTGCCTGGTGTCGGTTTATTGTTGGCCGTTACATTCTACTGAATCAGAACCTCAATCCATCAGGGTCAGTATTGCCAACTCAGACTGGCAGCAGCTCTCCGGGGTCTCAGGCAGAGGTCTTTTGGCCAAAGAGGCTGGGGACTAGACGTGGGACTTTCTGCAAGCCAAGCAGATGCTCTGCCATGGACTCTTCCCCCGATCATCTTGAACACATGAATCTGCCTTATATTGCATCAGATCTTTGAACCATCCAGGTCAATGTTGTCTACTACACCGGATGCTGCGTGAATTGCACTGGCTACCTCTCAAGTACCAGATCCAGTTCAAGGCGTTGGTCCTTACCTTTATCTTCAGGACCGCCTCTCCCCATATGAACCCCCGTGGGCTTTGAGGTCTGCTGCTCAACATCTTCTCATGGTCCCTGGTCCTAAGGACGCCCGGCTGGCTTCAACGAGGGCCAGGGCCTTTTTTCTCAGGGCCCCTACCTGGTGGAATGAGCTCCCGCTAGAGATCCGGGCTCTGCAGGACTTATCAGGGTTTCACAAGGCCTGTAAGCTGGAGCTCTCCCGCCAGGCTTTTTAATTGATCCAGCGGGCATCCTTGAAAGTCATCACTTCCCCCAGCATTTCACCATTATGTGATGCTGTTAGCCATCAGCCGCATGCTGCTTACTGCCTATGTCTGTAAGACTGTTTACTGCGCTGCTCCTGTTCTGTAATGTCTGCTTTTATGATATTATCTCAACTCTGTGGTTTTACTGTTGTAAGTCTCCTTGAGACGACTTGCGGGATAGGGCGGGGGATAAATCTAAAAATGATATTAAATTAAATTACTCAGAATGAAATTGAAAGACGTTTGCTCCTTGGGAGGTCACCTATGGCGAACCTGGGCAGTATAATAAAAAGTAGAGACATCACCCTGCCAACAAAAGTCCGCATAGTCAAAGCGATGGTATTCCCAGTAGTCATGTACGGCTGTGAGAGCTGGACCATAAGGAAGGCCGAGCGCAGAAGAATAGATGCTTTTGAGCTGTGGTGCTGCAGAAGACTCTTGAGAGTCCCTTGGACTGCAAGAAGATCCAATCAGTCAGTCCTAAGGGAAATCAACCCAGACTGTTCCCTGGAAGGTCAGATGCTGAAGCTGAAGCTCAAATCCTTTGGCCACCCAATGAGAAGGGAGCACTCATGGGAGAAGATCCTGATGCTGGGAAAGACAGAAGGCAAAAGAAGAAGGGGACGGCAAAAGAGCTGATGGCTGGACAGTGTTAGGCTGGACAGGAGAGCCAGTTTGATGTAGGAGAGCCAGCTTGGTGTAGTGGTTAAGTGTGCGGACTCTTATCTGGGAGAACCAGGTTTGATTCCCCACTCCTCCACTTGCACCTGCTAGCATGGCCTTGGGTCAGCCATAGCTCTGGCAGAGGTTGTCCTTGAAAGGGCAGCTGCTGTGAGAGCCCTCTCCAGCCCCACCCACCTCACAGGGTGTTTGTTGTGGGGGAGGAAGGTAAAGGAGATTGTGAGCCGCTCTGAGACTCTTCGGAGTGGAGGGTGGGATATAAATCCAATATCTTCTTCTTCTTCTTCTTACTTGATGTAACAAACAAGAATTTGAGCAGACTTTGGAGGATGTTGGAAGACAGAAGGGCCTGGTGTGACTTTGTCCATGGGGTCGCAATGAGTTGGACTCGACTGTGCGACTGAACAACAACAACAAATTACTCAGGCTGGTGGCATCTCTCCAGGGTCTCTGGCCGAGGTCTTTCCCATCACCTGCCACCCTGTCCTTTTAACTAGAGTTGCTGGGAATTGAACCTGGGATCTCCTGCATGCAAAACAGAGGCTCTTTCACTGAGCTGCAGCCCCTCCCTAAACAGTAATAAGCAATGGGGGCAGAAATAGCACATTCCAATTGGTACTCATGGATTAGGGTTTGTAGAATCTTTCGGGATCAAGTGCCGTGTTCTACTGGAGAAAGTTTTCCTTCCAGACGTTTCGTTCTCAGCTGCGGAGAACATCCTCAGTGGCGTTGCAGCCGGAGCAGGCGCTCAGACCTTCTTGGCTGCTGTGCATTGAGTGGGGCCAGGGCTGCTGGAGAGCTGCTATTTGTAGGCTGGAGGGGGTGTGATGAAAGGGCAATTGTTTTGTGGATGTGCCCATTGTTTAGTGGGGCTTCCTGGAAGGGTAGTGATAAGGAAACTGGCTGTTGAATGTGACCATTGTTCTGTGTTAATTGCTGGGAAGGTTGGAAGGGGTTTGAAGATAAGGAAGATGGTTGTTGACTGTGCTGATTGTTCTGTGGAATTTGCTGGTTGCTCTGAGACTTTCTGCAATTTATAGTTTGTAGGGTGTTTTGCAGAGCTGGGTACCAAGATTTCATCACACCCCCTCCAGCCTACAAATAGCAGCTCTCCAGCAGCCCTGGCCCCACTCAATGCACAGCAGCCAAGAAGGTCTGAACGCCTGCTCCGGCTGCAATGCCACTGAGGATGTTCTCCGCAGCTGAGAACGAAACGTCTGGAAGGAAAACTTTCTCCAGTAGAACACGGCACTTGATCCCGAAAGATTCTACAAACCCTAATGATGTTACCAGCCGTGAAAACCTGAATTCTTTGGTACTCATGGAGTTCACGGCAGAGCTGAGATTCAAACAGGGTTGCCAATCCCCAGGTGGGGGCAGGGGATCCCCCAGTTTGGAGGCCCTTCCCCCGCTTCAGGGTCACCAGAAAGCGTGGGGAGGGGAGGGAAATGTCTGCTGGGTACTCCATTATTCCCTAGGGAGACCGATTCCCATAGGGTATAATGGAGAATTGATCTGCAGGTCTCTGGGGCTCTGGAGGGCTGTTTTTTGAGTTAGAGGCACAAATTTTTCAGCATAGCATAGCATCTCTGCACATCAGAAAGTAGATCTGACTCAGAAAGGCACAATTTGGCTGCCTGCAGATCAGTAGTTTGAAACAACCTGGAGACGCCTCAGAAACTGACTTGAAAAATCCAACCGAAGGAGCAGATCTTCCGCTCACCCCCATCCCATGCTCACCCCATCCTCTGGCTTCTGCAGGATGACTAAAAAAGCTACCACGTTCGAAGTGGTAGCAAAGTGGTAGCCAATTGAGTACAGAATCCGCTTCAAGGTTTTAGTATTGACATTTAAAGCCTTACGCAGCCTGGGAACGACATACCTGTGGGACCGCCTCTCCCCATTCGAGCCCCAAAGACTGCTGCGATCGGCCAACCATGGGACGGAGACGGTGTTGGTTGCCCTGGTAGATGACCTTCAATGGAATCTGGACCGGGGCGGCTCGGCGGTGCTGATGTTGTTGGACCTGTCGGCAGCGTTTGACACGGTCGACCATCAACTACTGACCTGCCGCCTCGCCGACACGGGGATTCAGGGGTTGGCCTTACAATGGCTTTCCTCTTTCCTTGAGGGTCGGGGACAAAGGGTCGCGATTGGGGGTAAGCTGTCCCGGAGACACACGCTTGATTGCGAAGTGCCTCAGGGAGCGTTTCTCTCCCTGATGTTATTTGACATCTATATGCGCCCCCTTGCGCAGATTGCCCGAAGGTATGGGCTGGGTTGTCACCAGTATGCTGATGACACCCAGCTCTATCTGCTTATGGACGGCTGGACGGCCTGTGTCCCAGAAAACATGGACCGGGCATTACAAGCCATGGCCAGGTGGCTCAGGCTGAGCGGGCTGGGGCTAAATCCGGCGAAGACAGAGGCCGTTTGCTTGGATCGTCCTGGTCCGGGAGGGGAAATCCCCCTGCCAGTTTTGACAAGGTCAGGAGTTTGGGGGTACTATTGGAGCCTTCCTTAACGATGGAGGCTCAGATAACAGCCACTGCTAAATCCGTATTTTTTCATCTTAGGCGGGCGAAGCAGCTGGCTCCTTTCCTGGAGCGCGACGACCTAGCAATGGTGATCCATGCAACGGTCACCTCGAGGTTGGACTACTGTAATGCCCTCTACATGGGGCTGCCCTTGTGCCGAATCCGGAAGTTGCAGTTAGTGAAGAATGCCGCGGCCTGGTTGTTATTGGGGCTCCAAAGATGGGAGCACATTCGGCCATTCTCCGGACGCTGCACTGGCTGCCAATAATATATTGAGTTCGGTACAAGGTGCTGGTTATTACCTTCAAAGCCCTATATGGCCTAGGACCTGCCTACCTTCGGGACCGTCTCTCCCCACATGTTCCCCAGAGAGTACTGAGATCGGGATCTCAAAATCTGCTTGTTATCCCCGGGCCAAAGGAGGCCTGCCTGCAATCCACCAGGGACAGGGCCTTCTCCATAACAGCTCCTTTCTGGTAGAACCAACTGCTGGAAGAGGTGAGGGCCCTGCGGGACCTTGGTCAGTTCTGCGGGGCCTGTAAGACAGCCCTCTTCCAGCTGGCTTATAATTAACTGGCATTGGAAGCTGAGTGTAGTTCTGATAGTCTGCCATTATATGTTTTATTATTCTACTGTTTTAATTATGTTAGATTTTTATGTGTGGTGAGCCGCCCTGAGCCACTTCGGTGGGAAGGGTGGGATATAAATAAACTTGAACTTGAACTTGAAGTAGAGAAAGAAGTCCTTTTCTCCCTTTCTCACAATACAAGAACTCGTGGGCATTCAATGAAATTGCTGAGCAGTCGGGTTAGAACGGATAAAAGGAAGTACTTCTTCACCCAAAGGGTGATTAACACGTGGATATTAGCTTCTATTACCAAAGGGTGATTGACACATGGAATTCACTGCCACAGGAGGTGACAGCAGCTACAAGCATAGCCAGCTTCAAGAGGGGATTGGATAAAAATATGGAGCAGAGGTCCATCAGTGGCTATTAGCCACAGCTTATCGTTGAAACTCTCTGGGGCAGTGATTGTATTCTGGTGCTTCTCAGGGGAAGACCTCGGCCTCTCTGCCCTGTTGCTGGCTCTCCAGAGGAACTGGTTGGCCCCTGTGTGAGACAGGAGGCTGGACTAGATGGACCCTCCGTGGTCTGCTCCAGCGAGGCTCTTCTGATGTTCTTCTCAGGGAAAGGCCTCAGTCTTCGTGCCCTGTTGTTGCCCCTCCAGAGGAACTGGTTGGCCACTGTGTGAGACAGGAGGCTGGTCTAGATGGACCCTCACTGGTCTGATCCAGCAGGGCTCTTTTGATGTTCTTCTCAGGGGAAGACCTCGGCCTCTCTGCCCTGTTGTTGGCCCTCCAGAGGAACTGGTTGGCCACTGTGTGAGACAGGAGGCTGGACGAGATGGACCTTCACTGTCTGACCCAGCAGGGCTCTTCTTATGTTCTTCTCAGGGGAAGGCCTCAGCCTCTCTGCCCTGTTGTTGGCCCTCCAGAGGAACTGGTTGGCCCCTGTGTGAGACAGGAGGCTGGACTAGATGGATGCTCCCTGGTCTGCTCCAGCGGGGCTCTTCTGATGTTCTTAAAATGAAAACAGCATATAAACAGTGGTTTGTTTGGGATTCATGCCCACCTCTGCTTCCCTCAGCCCTCAGATCCACTAAGCACACTTCATCTTGTTTATAAAAGACGCCGTCAACGGAGACCAGAACTGCGTCGGCTTCGCTGTTCCGTCCCCCACCCCACCCCCCGCCCAGCCCTGTTTATGTTCCAATCTTCTGTTAAACCTCCCCCCCACTCTTTCAATCTCTCCCACTTTCTTGTTCCTCCACACGTCTCTCGCCTGACCTTGCCGGCATCAGCAGAATATTTTCGGATTCTGCCTTCTTGCAGACCTCGCCCCTGTGGGAATTACCAGGAAATAAAAATAAGTTTGGGCTTGTTTGCATTTGCCGGCTGCGCTGGAGAGGGAAACATTCTGCAAAGCAATTTCCAGCAACGGCTCCAGCCCCCCTCTTTTTTTAAAAAAATGTAAAATTTATTTACCTGTTTATCAGAACCTAGCGCATCGCTTGATAATGCACTGGGGGAGGAAAGAAAAATGGACCTGCCGACTTCATTTGCTGTTTTACCGTCTCCAGCAAGAATCACGTAATCCAATTTAGCGCAACAGACTGAAAGAAAGACCACTTTAAAAAGATCTTTCCCTCTTTTAGTCATCCTCAAAACTGTGTTGGAGCTGTTAGATGAAGGCGAGCCAAGGGCGTCGCTTCTAGTTCTGCGCCACCGACAATCTTTTGTCCGTTTTCAGGACAGACCTGACTTGCTTTACATACAACCTGCGCTTTCAGCTTTAAGTGCCTTATTTGAAGGACCGTCTCTTACGGTTGCCAACCTCCAGTTGGGACCTGGATCTTCTGCTCGTAAGAACATAGGAGAAGCCAGGGCTTTTGATGTAGCAGGAACTCCTTTGCGTATTAGGCCACACATTCCTGATGTAGCCAATCCTCTTGGAGTGTCCAGTAGGCCCTGTGCTAAGGGCCCTGTAAGCTCTTGGAAAATTGGCTGCATCAGGGGGTGTGGCCTAATATGCAAAGGAGTTCCTGCTGAAGAAAAAACCCTGGAAGGACTGTTGATGGGCTCCTGTCGAAATGCCCGCCAGCCGCTCATCTTCTCTCCCTGCTCCTCTTCACTCTAGTAAATGTACCCTGGCAACTTTACCGTAGTTTCGCTGCACTTTCAACTTTAGTGTTTTAACAATTTATTGATAACATATGGTTACAAAACTTAATTATAGATTTTCGGTACTAACCCATATGGTATTTCAATCCCCCCTCCCTCCAATGTTGACTTCCCCGAAGTTATAGATTTCAGTTCAATACTAAAGGTACTACTAACCGATCAAAGTTCAATATAATTTTTTTTCTCATTAATGCTAAAAAATTGTCCAATGTCTTTTTACATTCCACTCTTTCTCCATATATCCTTTAAATTTCTTCCACTCCTTCCACTCTAAATCATATTCTCTTAGCGTTCTAGTTAGTTTGTCCATCTCACTCCACGATAAAACTTTCATAGTCCAGTCCTATTTCTCTGGTATTTTTTCTTGTTTCCATAGCTGCGCATACAATGTCCTAGCGGCTGATAGCAAGTACCAGATTAAAGTCCTGTCTTCCTTTGGAAATTTTTCTAATTGTAATCCAAGCAGTTTTCTTGAAGTCATAACCCAAAATTTTGGAGATTTCTGGTTGAATCATCTTCCAGTACTCTTTTGCTTTTTCACAAGTCCACCACATATGAAAGAAAGAACCTTCGTGTTTTTTACATTTCCAACATCTATCCGACATCTTTTTACTCATCTTGACCAGCTTTTTCGGAGTCATATACCACCTATACATCATCTTAGAACAGTTCTCTTTGATACTCTGACAAGTTGAGATCTTCATCGAGTTCTTCCAAAGGTGCTCCCACCACGTATCCATTTGTATTTCTCTATTCACATTGATCGCCCATTTGACCATTTGAGACTTTACTACTTCTTCTTCTGTAGGCCATTTCAATAATAATTTGTATACTTTTGATATCAATTTTTCATTATCTCCAAGCAGGACCCTTTCCAGTTCTGTTTGTTCTCGTCTGATTCCCTCCAATTTAATATCATTTTCCATCAAGCTTTTAATTTGTTGCATTTGAAACCAATCGTACTTATTATTTAGCTCTTCTGAAGATTTTAATTCAATTTTGTCTCCTTGGATCTTGAACAGTTGATTATATGACATCTCTCTTTCTTCATCGGATTCAGCTGTTATTTTTATTACTTCTGCTGGCACTATCCACAGCGGTTTTCTCTCGTCCCCATATTTCTTAGCTGCACTTTCAACTTTAAGCACCCTATCTGAAGGACCATCTCTTAGGGTTGTCAACCTCCAGTTGCGACCTAGAATTTTTAGGTAGCAGGAATTCCTTTATATATTAGACCACATCCTCCTGATGTAGCCAATCCTCCTGGAGCTTACAGGGCTCTTCATACAGGGCCTACCGTAAGCTCCAGAAGGATTGGCTATATCAGGGGTGTGTGGCCTAATGTACAAAGGACTTCCTGCTCCACAAAAAGTCCTGAGGGAAGCCATATTAAGTCAGGTCAATGGCCATCCAGTCCCACACACATAGTGACCAAAACACAGCGCCATCAGAAGCTCTCCCCCTGTTGCTCCCCCCACCACCACCAAGAAGAAAGACATCACTGCCCCAGACAGAGAGTTCCATTGGACGGACCTCTGCTCCATATGTTAATCCAATTCCCTCTGAAAGCTGTCTATGCTTGTAGCTGCCATCGCTTCCTGCAGCAGTGAATCCTGCATGTTAATTACTCCAAACCCATAGCTTAGGGTTGCTGAGTCCAATTCAAGAAATATCGGGGTACTTTGGGGGTGGAGCCAGGAGACTTTGGGGGTGGAGCCAGGAGCAAGGTTGTGACAAACATGATTGAGCTCCAAAGGTAGTTCTGGGCATCACATTTAGAGGGACCACAAGCCTCTTAAATGCCTTCCCTTCATTGGAAATAATGAAGGATAAAGGCACAATCTTTGGAGGCTCATAGAATTTGACCCCCTGGTCAACCTTTGAAACCTGGAGAGTGTTTTGAGGAGACACATCGGATGCTACAAATTTGGTGCCTCTACCTCAAAAAACACCCCCCGAAGCCCCAGATAACCACAGATCACCATCCTCCCAAGTCTGCTCAAATTTGTGTTAGTTCCATCAGTAATGCTGTCCAGCCATCTCCTCTTTTGCCATCCCCTTCTTCTTTTGCCTTCTGTCTTTCCCAGCATCAGGGTCTTCTCAAGGGAGTGCTCCCTTCTCATTTGGTAGCCAAAGTATTTGAGCTTCAGCTTCAGCATCTGATCTTCCAGGGAACAGTCTGGGTTGATTTCCCTAAGGACCAACTGATTTGATCTTCTTGCAGTACAAGGAACTCTCAAGATTCTTCTCCAGCACCACAGCTCGAAAGCATCTATTCTTCTGCACTCAGCCTTCCTTGTGGTCCAGCTCTAACAGCCATACATGACTACTAGGAATACCATCGCTTTGACTACATAGACTTTTTGTTGGCAGGGTGATGTCTCTACTTTTTATTATACTGCCCAGGTTCGCCATAGCTGGCCTCCCAACTAGCAAACGTCTTTTAATTTCATGGCTCCAGTCACCATCGGCAGTGATCTTGGATCCCAGAAATGTGAAGTCGTCACTAAGAACATAAGAACATAAAAGAAGCCATGTTGGATCAGGCCAATGGCCCATTCAGTCCAACACTCTGTGTCACATAAGAACATAAGAGAAGCCATGTTGGATCAGGCCATTGGCCCATCCAGTCCAACACTCTGTGTCACATAAGAACATAAGAGAAGCCATGTTGGATCAGGCCATTGGCCCATCCAGTCCAACACTCTGTGTCACACAGTGGAACAAAAAAAATTATGTATGTATGTATACACACACACACACACACACACACACTGTGGCTAATAGCCACTGATGGACCTCTGCTCCATATTTTTATCCAATCCCATCTTGAAGCTGGCTATGCTTGTAGCCGCCACCACCTCCTGAGGCAGTGAATTCCACATGTTAATCACCCTTTGGGTGAAGAAGTACTTCCTTTTATCCGTTTTAACCTGTCTGCTCAGCAATTTCATCGAATGCCCATGAGTTCTTGTGTTGTGAGAAAGGGAGAAAAGTACTTCTTTCTCTATTTTCTCCATCTCATGCATTATCTTGTAAACCTCTATCATGTCACCCCACAGGCGACGTTTCTCCAAGCTAAAGAGCCCCAAGCGTTTCAACCTTTCTTCATAGGGAAAGTGTTCCAACCCTTTAATCATTCTAGTTGCCCTTTTTTGGACTTTCTCCAATGCTATAATATCCTTTTTGAGGTGCGGTGACCAGAACTGCACACAGTACTCCAAATGAGACCGCACCATCGATTTATACAGGGGCGTTATGATACTGGCTGATTTGTTACTAGAATAATTTCCCTTAGGACCAACTGATTTGAT
This sequence comes from Heteronotia binoei, assembly GCF_032191835.1. Taxonomy (NCBI): domain Eukaryota; kingdom Metazoa; phylum Chordata; class Lepidosauria; order Squamata; family Gekkonidae; genus Heteronotia; species Heteronotia binoei. The sequence goes on along the minus strand of NC_083243.1, from coordinate 3,419,685 downwards.
CTTCTTGCAGTCCAAGGCAACTAGAATGATTAAAGGGCTGGAATACTTTCCCTATGAAGAAAGGTTGAAACGCTTGGGGCTCTTTAGCTTGGAAAAACGTCGACTGCAGGGTGAGAGGTTTACAAGATAATATATAATATTTTTTTTTTGCCCACTGTGTGACACAGAGTGTTGGACTGGATGAGCCATTGGCCTGATCTAACATGGCTTCTCTTATGTTCTTATGTTATCAATTCCCTTCCTAATAATTCCCAGCATGGTGTTGGTCTTCTTTATTGCAATCACACACTGTCTTGACATTTTCAGTGAGTTATCTACCATGACCCCGAGATCTCTCTCTTGGTCAGTCTCTGCCAGTTCACACCCCATCAACTTGTATTTGTAGCTGGGATTCTTGGCCTCAATGTGCATTACTTTGCACTTGGCCACATTGAACCACATCTGCCACGTTGACGGCCACTCACCCAGCCTCAACAGATCCCTTTGGAGTTCCTCACAATCCTCTCTGGTTCTCACCACCCTGAACAATTTAGTGTCATCTGCAAACTTGGCCACTTCACTGCTCACTCATAACTCAAAATAATTTATGAACAAGTTAAAGAGCATGGGACCCAGTACCGAGCCCTGCGGCACCCCACTGCTTACCGTCCTCCACTGCGACGACAGCCCATTTATACTCATTCTCTGTTTCCTATTACTCAGCCAGTTTTTGATCCACAAGAAAACCTGTCCTTTTACTCCATGACTCTCAAGCTTTTTAAGGAGCCTTTGATGAGGAACTTTATCAAAAGCTTTCTGGAAGTCAAGGTAAACAACATCTATCGGGTCTCCTTTGTCCACATGTTTGTTCACCCCCTCAAAGAAATGTAACAGGTTAGTGAGGCGAGATCTTCCCTTACAGAACCCATGCTGAGTCTTCCTCAATAACCCGTGTTCAACAATGTGCCTACTCATTCTGTCCTTGATAATGCTTTCTACCAACTTTCCCGGTATTGAAGTCAGACTGACTGGCCTGTAATTTCCCGGATCTCCTCTGGAACCCTTTTTAAAGATGGGGGTGACATTTGCTACTTTCCAGTCCTCAGGAACGGAGGCAGATTTCAATGAAAGATTACAGGTTTTTGTCAAAAGATCCACAAGTTCAACTTAGAGTTCTTTCAGAACTCTTGGATGTATGCCATGCGTACCTGGTGATTTATTAGTTTTTAATTCGTCTATCAGTTGTAGGACCTCCTCTTTTGTCACCTCAATCTGACTCAGGTGCCAATCTGACTCAGAACCCCTTCCAAAATTAGTGGTTCTGGAGCGGGCAAACACTTCTCAACTCCCACAGTGAAGACGGAGGCAAAAAATGCATTTAGCTTCTCTGCCATTTCCCTATCCTCCTTTAGTAATCCTTTGACTCCTTGGTCATCCAAGGGCCCCACTGCCTCCCTGGCTGTTTTCCTGCTTCTAATAAATTTGAAGAAATTTTTATTGTTGCTCTTTATGTTTTTTGCAATATGCTCCTCATAGTCCCTTTTTGCCTGCCTGATCACAGTCTTGCATTTGATTTGCCGCAGCCTGTGTTCCCTTTTATTAATCTCACTTGGACTGGTTTTCCACCGCTTAAAGGAGTCCTTCTTACCTTTTACAGCTTCCATTACTGTGTTTGTTAAACATGCAGGCTTTTTCTTATACCTGTTTGTGCCTTTCCTAACTTGTGGTATATATTTTAACTGAACTTCTAGGATTGTAGTTTTAAATAGCCTCCAAGCTTCCCCAAGGGTTTAGACCATATTTACCTTTCCTTTCAGTTTCCAATTCACATGCCTCCTCATCTCAGAGAATTTACCCCTTTTAAAGTTAAATGTGGTTGTGCCGGTCTTTTGGGGCAGCTCCCTATTTATACAAATGGTGAAATCAATAACGTTATGGTCATTGCTCCCAAGCGGTGTGATCACTTTTACATCTCTCACCCAGTCTTGGGCATTACTTAGGACCAAATCCAGGATCGCCCCACCCCTGGTAGGTTCTGAGACCATCTGCTCCATAGCACAGTCATTGAGAGCATCAAGAAACTCAATCTCTTTCTCTTGACCAGAACACATATTGACCCAATCAATCTGCGGGTAGTTAAAATCACCTATTATGACACAGTTTTTATGTTTAGCTGCTATCTTTAATCCTTCCATCATATTATAATCGTCCTCTATCTTTTGATTTGGTGGGCGATAACAAACTCCCATAGTTACATTTCCTTTTGGGCCCTCTATTTCAACCCAAAGCATTTCTAGAAGGGAATCTAATTCTCTGACCTCAATCTTACTGGACTGTATATTCTCTCTGACATACAGAGCCACCCCACCTCCAACCCTTCCCTCCCTATCCTTCCGATATACCTTATATCCAGGAATCACCGTGTCCCACTGATTCTCCTCATTCCACCAAGTTTCTGAAACTCCAACAATGTCTATGTTTTCTCCCAACACTAAACATTCCAATTCACCAATTTTACTTCGAACACTTCTAGCATTTGCGTACAAACATCTATAATTTCCCAGGCGAGCTAGGCCCGCCACCTTCCTCCTGCCGCCTCGAGACTTTGGCAGACAGTCCATACTGTTTGTCACCATCACAGTGGACAACTCTGATCCATTACCCGGTAGAAAAGTAACAGCTAACCCTTCATCTCTTTGAGATGAGTCCTCCCAAACCAGAGACATTTCATCTCCTGTCGGCTTTCCCCCACTACTATTGACATGATAGAGAAGGTAAAGAAAGAAGTCCTTTTTTCCCCTTTCTCACAAGACAAGATCTCAAGGGTACTCCATGAAATTAATGAGCAGTAGGTTTAGAACAAATAAAAGGAGGTACTTCTTCACCCAAAGAGTAATTCAGCAGTGTAGCCAGGAAATTTTTTGGGGGAGGGGGGAGTTTAGCATGGTGGGCCAGTCCTGCTTAGCACTTGGATGGGAGACCACAAGAAAGACCAGGGTCACTATGCAGAGCCAGGTAATGGCAAACCACCTCTGAATGTTTCTTGCTTTGGAAACCCCAAGAAGGGTCCCCATAAGTTCTCTGTGATTTGGTGACACTATCCCACCCCCACCTGTGTTCATATATCAAGTTCAGGGCCAAACTGGGCATACCAAGAAACAGGCACTTGCTGTGAAAAATCTCATTCATACATTTGTCCTGTTATCGCTTTACTCTGCTCTGGTAAGACCTCACCCGGAGGATTGTGTTCAGTTTTGGGCACCACATTTTAAGAAGGATATAGACAAGCTGGAAGGGGTCCAGAGGAGGGCGACAAAGATAGTGAAGGGTCTGGAGACCAAATCCTATGAGGAAAGGTTGAAGGAGCTGGGGATGTTTAGCCTGGAGAGGTGGCGGCTGAGAGGTGATAGGATCACCACCGTCAAGTTCTTGGAGGGCTGTCATATAGAAGATGGTGTGGAATTGTTTTCTGTGGCCCCAGAAGGTAGGACCAGAAACCACTGGGTTGAAATTACATTAAAAGAGTTTCTGGCTCAACATTAGGTAGAACCTCCTGACTGTTAGAGCGATTCCTCAGTGGAATAGGCTTCCTCCTCGGGAGGTGGTGGGCTCTCCTTTCTTGGAGGTTTTAAAACAGAGGCTAGATCTGACAGCAATGAAGATCCTGTGAATGTAGGAGAAGGTGTTTGTGAGTTTCCCACATTGTGCAGGGGGTTGGACTAGATGACCCTGGAGGCCCTTCCAATTCTCTGATTCCATGATTCTGTCATGATTGTCTGTGCATCTAGTATCCTCTGCACCTGTTGGTAAAGGACTGACCTTCAGGTGTGTTGTACAGGACAGAGGTTCTCCCCCCCCTCCCCATCCATCGCAGAGTGCGTGTTCTTATGGAATTAAAAACGGAAAAGCTGCCTCCAACGGGGAGGGCAAGAAAGGGGTTAAACTGGAGCATCTTTTCCAAACCAAACATTGTTTTCCTCCTCCTGACAGAATTACTATTATTACCATTAAGTGCATCTTCCACAGGCTGGCGATTTGCCTGGCAGGTTGATTTAAAGCCTCGCTCCCATCTTGTTGAACTTCAAGCCCTGCCTTCGCCTTCCTGTCTCCATAGAAACGGGATGCGGTGCTTCTCACTCATCCAGGATCATCAACCACTCCATGCTCCAGCATTCCCTAAATACCGGCTCTGCTTGGCGCACCGACCAGACCACGGCTTCTTGAGGGGGAAATTGCTACTTTCAGATCACACACCTCAAGCCAAGTGGCTCTTCCTCTGGTAAGGGTTTTTCTTAGCAATCAACGCGACATTGCGTTAATGTCATCGGCGGCCTTCGAGCACAGGGATTTCATTAGAACCAGCAGCACATCATGCGGAAGCCTGCCAGTTAGCAGTGGATTAGGGGGCCTGGCTCAAGCCCTCCAAAGGCAAGGTTGACTGTACTTTAGACCATGGCAGCCATCTTGGTCATGGTGGAGAGGGCCATCAAGGCATAGCTGACAAGGCACAACAGGGTATTCAGGGTTGCCATAAGTTTGGTGCGGTGGTCAAATGCATGGACTCTTATCTGGGAGAACTGGGTTTGATTCCCCACTCCTCCTCCTGCACTTGCACCTGCTGGAATCGCCTTGGGTCAGCCATTGCTCTCGTAGGAATTGTTCTTGAAAGGACACTGTGACGGACTCAGGCGCTTAGCCTGAGTAGCTGAGAAACAGGCTTGCAGTGATTGGCTGGAACATTACCCAAGCATCAGAAAAGTATCCTTTGGAGGTTTGCTCAGGAGAAAATCACCTCAGCATTTTTAGTCTTAGCCAGGGGGTCTTCAAGAGAAGTCTTTAGAATACCAGTCTGAAGTGAAGACAGTGAGCTTAGGCCGGGCAGTTGTAAAACCAACTGGACGAGGGGCTGAGAGCGGCCAGAGTGGCTGAGCTCCTTATGGTAGACAAAGCTGAGTGGACTCTGTCTGGAAGAGGGAGTTTGAAACTCTCTGAGGGAGATTTTGCCAGTACATCAGGCAATCTCCAAGTACAAACAAAATCACACAAATACACACTGAGGGGTGAACTGGATTCTGGTGGTCAGCAGGATTTTCCAATACGCAGACCAGAGAACTAGCTTTGGGGCTGAGACGCATCGGTATTCAGGGGTGCGAGTCCTGGAAGACAGTTAGTGTGAAATGGTCTGTGAGGGAGAATACTGACACCAGTCAGGTGTTCTCTATGTGTGTGTGGAAGAGCGATTGAAGTTTGTTATGTATATGATTTGGCACTGCCTACGTTAGGGTAAAACATCTGAAGGAACAGCATTCTGAGTGCACAGAAGGCACAGCCTGTGTGAAGTAGAATTCAGTGGTATTCTGAAACCTGCCTGGTTTATTGTTTATTTTAAGGATCTTCTGCCAAAGTCTTGTTATATTTTTACCTCAGCCTGAAAAAGTCTCTACTCTCTGTAATTTTTTTTTATTCTGCCAACCAACTGCCAACTGATTTGCCTTTTAATATTGAACAGTTATAATCAATGTTATTTCATCCCCCTCCTTGCCTTTTGTTACCTAATAAATATTTTGTGGGTTTTTGCCTTTAAAACCATCTGGTGCCAATTATTAAGAGTTCTGACAGGATTTCTGGGAGTGTTACTGAGAGACTGAGGGAAGGTGACTGGGGAGAAATCTACAGTGGTCACCCTCCCAAATAAAGCCTCTGACGGGGTTCCTCAACAGACAGCTTCAATGAGAGCTCTCTCAGCCTCACCCACCTCACAGGGTGTCTGTTGTGGGGGAGAAAGGAAAAGGAGATTGTGAGTTGGTCTGAGACGCTGAGGTTCAGAGTGAAGGGCAGGGTATCAATCTTCTCCTTCTTCTTCTTCTGCCATTGCGTCCCCCAGAGAGGTACAATCCCATAGAGTCCACCCTCCCTGAATTATTATTCAGTTTGTGGTTCACCCACGAACGGTCAACTGAACCGAACCACCAAATGCAGTTAAAACGGATAAAAGGAAGTCCTTCTTTACCCAAAGGGTGATTAACATGTGGAATTCACTGCCACAGGAGGCAGCTACAAGCATAGCCAGCTTCAAGAAGGGGTTAGATAAAAATATGGAGCAGAGGTCCATCAATGGCTATTAGCCACAGTGTGTGTGTGTGTATTTGGCCACTGTGCGACACAGAGTGTTGGACTGGATGGGCCATTGGCCTCATCCAACATGGCTTCTCTTATGTTCTTAGTGTTGGACTGGATGGGCCATTGGCCTGATCCAACATGGCTTCTCTTATATTCTTATGTCCAGGGCAGTGATGCTCTGTCTTCTGGGTGCTTGGGGGGGCACAGTGGGAGGGTTTCTAGCGTCCTGGCCCAACTGGTGGACCTCCTGATGGCACCTGGTTTTTTGGCCACTGTGTAACACAGAGTGTTGGACGGGATGGGCCATTGGCCTCATCCAACATGGCTTCTCTTATATTCTTATGTCCGGGACAGTGATGCTCTGTATTCTTGGTGCTTTGGGGAGGGGCACAGTGGGAGGGCTTCTAGTGTTCTGACCCCACTGGTGGACCTCCTGATGGCACCTGGTTTTTTGGTCTGTGTGTGACACAGAGTGTTGGACTAGATGGGCCATTGGCCTGATCCAACATGGCTTCTCTTATATTCTTATGTCCGGGGCAGTGATGCTCTGTATTCTTGGTGCTTTGGGTAGGGGCACAGTGGCCTGATCCAACGGAGAGCCAGTTTGGTGTAATGGTTAAGTGTGCGGACTCTTATCTGGGAGAACCGGGTTTGATTCCCCACTCCTCCACTTGCACCTGCTAGCATGGCCTTGGGTCAGCCATAGCTCTGGCAGAGGTTGTCCTTGAAAGGGCAGCTGCTGTGAGAGTCCTCTCCAGCCCCACCCACCTCACAAGGTGTTTGTTGTGGGGGAGGAAGGTAAAGGAGATTGTGAGCCGCTCTGAGACTCTTCGGAGTGGAGAGCGGGATATAAATCCAATATCTTCTTCTTCATCTTCTTCTTCTTCTTCTCTTATGTTCTTATGTGACACAGAGTGTTGGACTGGAGGGGCCATTGGCCTGATCCAACATGGCTTCTCTTATATTCTTATGTCCGGGGCAGTGATGCTCTGTATTCTTGGTGCTTTGGTGAGGGGCACAGTGGGAGGGCTTCTAGTGTTCTGGCCCCACTGGTGGACCTCCCGTAGTCCAGGTTGTGGCAGAGGTAGGTTGTTCTTTTAAGGAGCCCAATGCCCTACAATATCTTCACAAATATTCAGACTAAGCAGTCCTGTACAACAAGGCACATAAAACGTGTCAGGGCTGTACTAGATTCCCTGTTTCACAAACAAGCTTCTACAAGCTTCATAATACCATCATATATTCTTGAAAAGAGCATAGCTTCAAAGTTCTTAGTAACAATGCATCGTTGACTGTTTCATCTGAATATTTGTGAAGACATCACGGGGCGCTGGACTCCTTACCAGAATAACCTGCCTCTGCCACAACCTGGACTATGGAATTAGATCCATTTGGCGTTGAATCTCCCTTTGAGACTTTTGGGGCGGGTGTGGTTGTTGTTTGCCTTTAGTGATTAATTTCACTCGACATTATTGTTTTGGTTCTATTTATTAAGCACTGATACAACTTGTTACTAATTTCGAGGCTGGTTTTTCGCGGAAGTTGTAACCTTTTTGCTTCTCCATTTTTCTGCGATTCTCTGCTAGTTGCTCAACGTCCAACGTCCTAGAATTACAACTGATCTGCAGGCTACAGAGATCTCTTCCTCTGAAGGAAACTGCTGTTTTGGAGGGTGGAGGATATAAACTTTGGTATAATCCCTGAGGTCTCCCCCCTCTTAAAACTTTGCCTGCCCCCCCGGCTTCCCCTCCAAATCTTCAGTAATTTCCCAAGTAAGACTGCATTGACATTGGATCCTCCAATAATTCCTTTTCCATAGGATTTTTCATGGGACCAGAGCTTGCAATAAACCCAAGTGCCAACTTTGCTGCCACATACACCCAGACGACACAATCACTGGACCTAACAGCATTAACTACACCGTCTCAGGCTCATTCACTTGCTCATCTTCCAACATTACATATGCCGTTAAATGCCAACAATGCCCTTCAGTTCTCTACAAAGGGCAAACAGGAAAAACCCTCGGCCAAAGAATAAATGGATACAAATCTGACATCAGGAATTACAGAACGGAGAAACCGGTGGGGGAACACTTTAACCTTCCAAAGCATTCAATGGGTGACCTCAAAGTATCTGTTTTACTGCAAAGGAACTTCAAGAACAGAATGGAGAAACTGCTGAATTTCAAACTATTATGAAACTTGGAACAAACACCTCCCCAGGACTGAACAGGGATGTTGGCTTTTTTATCTCATTACAGATGCTAAACCCACTCTCAGAACTTCAAGAACAGAATGGAGAGGGGAATTGCTGAATTACAAATTGTTATGAAACTTGGAACAAACATCTCCCCAGGACTGAACAGGGATATTGGCTTTTTTATCTCATTACAGATGCTAAACCCACTCTCAGAACTTCAAGAACAGAATGGAGAGGGGAATTGCTGAATTACAAATTGTTATGAAACTTGGAACAAACATCTCCCCAGGACTGAACAGAGAGGTTGTTTTGTTTTTTTTATCTCATTACATATGCTAAACCCACTTTCACCAAGTATGGTGATATATCCATAGTATTCCAATGTATTTCTCTTTTAGGATAGTGTATCAGAATAATGCTTTTGTATTGACATACTCAAACAAGGGATATTGGCTGTTTGTTTATCTCATTACATATATTAAACCCATCTTCCACTATATTTGAATGTATTTTTTTCCTAATGGCAAACTAGAATGATGTATATATTTATATTACACGTTAAAAGGTAAATTAGTTGGACAGGAAAATCTTCTGGGAAAGAAATACCTTCTTTTTGACCCAGGTTTATTAGCAATAGAATAATTAACAGGCATTCTCACATTCTGACATGTTACTGCTTTATGGGTTCCCACGCTAATTCAACCCAGATCAAAGGTTTTCTGAATTTGTTAATTTTACTATTCTGCTATTGGATTTTAACTTTGTACCACTTGGCAATCCAAACCCCACCAGCTATATGTGCTTCTGCTTACTGTACCTCATTCCTCGTCTGAAGAAGTGTGCCTGCACACGAAAGCTGATGTTCTGAATAAAACTAAGTTGATCTTAAAGGTGCAATCGACTTTGTGATGGAACCGGCCCGATTCTGCCTTCAGACCCGGTCCCGTCAGCTCCCTCTTGAGTTGCCAACTCCTGGAGGGAGCTATTTCTCCTCCTGCCCCTTGGGCTCGCTGCCACCACCTGCTCAGTCCCGGGGTTCAGATTGAGAGGAACAGGACTCCCAATCCCCCTCTCCAGCTATGAGGCCGGGCCTCAAGGTCCTCTGCCACCCTGTACTTGGGTATCACAGAGACCTCAGCACTTCTTTGGGGAACCCCTGGAGGATTGGCACCTTATCCAACTGCATGCCTTCCCCCTTGCCCGGGGCCCCCTTTATAAAACAGCGTGGTCTAAGGCGGTTGGGGATCTATGTGGTACAGAGATGGACTGCCAGCATTTAAAACAGTAAAAATATTTAATTAAAAGAGAAAAAGAAAATAAAAGAAGAACAAAACAAAAACAGTTGCATGTAAGCACAGCACAGCACCCGCACAGCAAACAGCATGACAAAGAAAATGTGTTACTACTGTCCCTGATCTAAACACCCCCTGCCTTTTGGGATGACTTACTTGGTCTTACTGCCTGGAGGCCTCATTTTCCTGACTAGGCCGCATGCACAGGCAGGAGCCCCCACACTGGCAACCTCTTCCTTCGAGCTGCAGCTGAGAACTGACTCTCTTCCTGCCTAACACGTGCCAAGAACAAAAGAACTTCCTGCCTCTCTAGGAGACTTTCCCCCTAGCGTTGTTGGTTTGGCTCTGGAAGGGAGGGGGGGAGTGAGGGGAAGGCTAGGCCGAAGCCTGCTTAGGAGTTTCATGTGTTCCCTCCCAATGAAGCACCCACCTGGATTAAAATGGCGTTTCTCCACAGACTTCTATTTTGTTTTTCATAGGAAGCACTCATTTTACACTCTGCCACTCCTGAGAAGAGACTTATGAGACATGCTCTGTGTTTCGTATTGTTTTTATGCTCCTCCTGGGTTTTTAAATAACCGTTCCCCCCTCTAGTATCAGTGTGATGGTGTTATAAAAGTCCGTGAAAAGTTACTGAAGGTCGAAGGGAATTTGGACCAACCTGCTCAGGTGAGACGTCTGTAGGGATTTTGAGGGGCGGAATTCGTGCGGCGGCTGGCTTCCTGCCTCGAGGCCCGGCCCAGCGCTCAGCCTCCCCGCCCACACGGCGTGTGCTTCGGAGCACATTAAACCGCTGACAGGCTCCATCTGTTTAAATGAAGCTTCCTTATAATTGAATTATACAAGTTATCCACGGCTGAACCATTAACGGAGCTCTGAATAATGTGATTCATTAGCCTCGGCCCGGGTCCTTTGCCGGCTGTTTATTTGTCTCTCACGCTTTTAAAAAAAATTCTATTCCTGTTTCTTTGCAAATATATTGCTTACTTTTGCTGATTTGTAGCATGACAGTTCGGTTAGCAACGATATAATTTTTTGCATTTTGGGGACAGAGCGCTCCAGAGGGCGCCATGGCTACCTTTTACTGTTTGAGGTTCGTTCGGTGAGGGTTGATTGGTAGCCATGTTTGCCTGTAGCAGCAACCTGAAACAAGGGCCCCGGGGTGCTTTAAAGATGAGCGAAATGTATTCCTGCAAAAGCTTTCGGGAGGGAGACAGATGCGTCTTAAACTTCCGGCTGGAGATAATTTTGCTACTCTTTTAAGTGCCCCCGGATCCCTGTTTATTTTTATCCTCAAAAACGGTAGCACAAAAAAAGGCTGCTCTCTAGCAGGCCTCAGATGCAGCAGGAGCTCACAGGAACATAAGAACATAAGAGAAGCCCTCTCCAGCCCCACCCACCTCACAGGGTGTCTGTTGTGGGGGAGGAAGGGAAAGGAGATTGTGAGCCGCTCTGAGACTCTTCGGAGTGGAGGGAGGGATATAAATCCAATATCTTCATCTACCTCACAGGGTGTCTGTTGTGGGGGAGGAAGGGAAAGGAGATTGTGAGCCGCTCTGAGACTCTTCGGAGTGGAGGGAGGGATATAAATCCAATATCTTCATCTACCTCACAGGGTGCCTGTTGTGGGGGAGGAAGGGAAAGGAGATTGTGAGCCGCTCTGAGACTCTTCGGAGTGGAGGGAGGGATATAAATCCAATATCTTCATCTACCTCACAGGGTGTCTGTTGTGGGGGAGGAAGGGAAAGGAGATTGTGAGCTGCTCTGAGACACTTCAGAGTGGAGGGAGGGATATAAATCCAATATCTTCATCTACCTCACAGGGTGCCTGTTGTGGGGGAGGAAGGGAAAGGAGATTGTGAGCCGCTCTGAGACACTTCAGAGTGGAGGGTGGGATATAAATCCAATATCTTCATCTACCTCACAGGGTGTCTGTTGTGGGGGAGGAAGGGAAAGGAGATTGTGAGCCGCTCTGAGACTCTTTGGAGTTGAGGGCGGGATATAAATCCAATATCTTCTTCTTCGTCGCCACTGTCCATCCCTTTCTTTTCTTTGTTCTGAAGGAACAAGACCCAGTAAGTATTTGTGTGTGTGAGAGAGGGAGGGGGCAGGGGATTCCCTGGTTTGGAGGACCTCCCCCCCTTTAGAACGTGTGAGGGGGGAGGGAAATGTCTACTGGGCACTCTATTATTCCCTATGAAGAACGATTCCCATAGGGAATAATGGGGAATTGATCCACGGGTATTGGGGGCTCTGGGGGGCTATTTTTTGAGGTAGAAACACCAAAATTTTATTATAGCATTTAGTGCCTCTCCCCAAAATACCCGCCAAATTTCAAAACTTTTGGACCAAGGGGTCCAATTCTATGAGCCCCCAAAGATGGTGCCCCTATCCTTCATTATTTCCTATGAAAGAAAGGCATTTAAAAAGGTGTGTGGCCCCTTTAAATGTGATGGCCAGAACTCCCTTGGAGTTCAATTATGCTTGTCACACCCTTGTTCCTGACTCCACCCCCAATGTCTCCTGGCTCCACTCCGAAAGTGTCCTGGCTCCGCTCCCAAAGTCCCCAGATATTTCTTGAATTGGACTTGGCAACCCTAAGTCCAACACTCTGCATCACATAAGAACATAAGAGAAGCCATGTTGGATCAGGCCAATGGTCCATCCAGTCCAACACTCTGCGTCACATAAGAAAAGCCCTGTTGGATCAGGCCAATGGCCCTCCGGTCCAACACTCTGTGTCACATAAGAACATAAGAGAAGCCTGATCCAACAGGGCTTTTCTTATGTTCTTATGTGACACAGAGTGTTGGACTGGATGGGCCATTGGCCTGATCCAACAGGGCTTCTCTTAGGTTCTTATGTGACACAAAGTGTTGGACTGGATGGGCCACTGGCCTGATCCAACAGGGCTTCTCTTATGTTCTTATGTGACACAGAGGGTTGGACTGGATGGGCCACTGGCCTGATCCAACATGGCTTCTCTTATGTTCTTATGTGACACAGAGTGTTGGACTGGATGGGCCACTGGCCTGATCCAATAGGGCTTCTCTTATGTTCTTATCACGCTATCCTCACAGATTTCTTCCAGTCTCTCTCCATCAGTAAGCTGCTTTGTATCCACAAAGTCCCCGGCTTCATCCCTGAAATGGTGAGAACTGTGGAATGTCAGTGAGAAGGCATCTTACAAATCCACAACGTTGAAACATGATTTGATTCCTCCGTCAAGACTGTCAGTTGTTGTGGCTGAACAACTCAACAAGCCAGCAGGTTCAGTACTTTCAAAAGCGCTTAAAAGCATCGTTTGGTAACCAGAGAAGATAACCCAGTAAATATGATACCTATAAGCTGATGAGGAATCTATTGAAAACAAATTCAATAGCGGCCATCAAGACTAAATGAATGTTTTATTAGATATATAAATCTTCTGCTCCTCTATTAAGTCTCGCATGGATTTATTAAATTCTGTGTGGTTTCAGGAACACACTAGAATTGTAATAAAAAAGACAGATTGAATCTCATCAAATGTTAATAATCCTCAAGCAGGTCGATTAGATCTTCTGTGACGTGCGGGAATATTTGGCAGAGAGTATCGAAGGAAGGTGCAGGTTTGTTGGGAAACATTTAGCCTTCCCTGGGCATGAATCATGGAATCGTTGAATCATAGAGTTGGAAGGCACCTCCTAGGTCATCTAGTCCAACCCCCTGTACAATGCAGGAAACTCACAAATACCTGCCCCTAAATGCAGAAAACTCACAAATACCTGCCCCTAAATTTACAGGATTCTCATTGCTGTCAGATGGCCATCTAGCCTTTGCTTAAAAATCTCCAAGGAAGGAGAGCCCACCACCTCCTGAGGAAGCCTGTCCCACTGAGGAATCACTCTAACGGTCAGGAAGTTCTTCCTAATGTTGAGCTGGAAATTCTTTTGATTTAATTTCAACCCATTGGTTCTGGTCCTACCTTCTGAGGCCGCAGAAAGCAATTCACACCATCGTCTATATGACAGCCCTTCAAGTTCTTGAAGATGGTGATCCTATCACCTCTCGGCTGCCTCCTCTCCAGGCTAAACATGCCCAGCTTCTTCAACCTTTCTTCATAGGACATGTTCCTATGACACAGTCATTCAAAGATGGCAGACATCATCCACTGGACACCTCCTTTGGAGTCTCTGGGACCTCCCTTTCATTTTGACAGTGATTGTGCCCAGGACTTTTTTGGAGCAGGAACTGCTTTGCATATTAGGCCACACACCCCTGATGTAGCCAATCCTCCTGGAGCTTACAGTAGGCCCTGTACTAACAGCCCTGTAAGCTCTTAGAGGATTGGCTACATCAGGTGTTGTGGCCTAATATGCAAAGGAGTTCCTGTTAAAAAATGCCCTAATTGTGCCCTTCTCTGAGTTTTACAACATAAAACTTTAAGTCTGCGAAATACACATTTACGTGCAGAACCCACACAAGACGTGTTCCTCAGTTCACCACAAGGCCATTTTGTTTCGTTTTGACACGTCCAGGTTGGGAAATTCCTGGAGATTTGGGGGGGGGGGGTTGAGTCTGTGGAGGGTGGGGTTTGGGGTGGGGAGGGAGTTCCCATAGAGTCTACCTTCCAAAGTGGCCATTTCACCCAGAGGAGCTGAGCTCTTTTGTCTGGAGTTCACTTGTAATCAGTGTTCCTTCTAAACTGTTGTCTGGAGTTCACTTGTAATCAGTTTCCTTCTAAACTGAGTTAGCGTGAGCTAGCTCACAGGTTTTTTTAGCCTCTGGCTCACACATTTTTGTCTTAGCTCAAGAAAAATGGCCCCAGACCAAACTAATTTATGCAGTAGCTCACGACTTTAATGCTGGTAGCTTACAAAACAGTTTTTGATCATAAGACTCTACAGTTTAGAGGGAGTGTTGCTTGTAATCTCTGGAGATCTCCAGCCACACCTGGCAATCTAGGGTTGCCCAGTCCAATTCAAGAAATATCTGGGGACTTTGGAGGTGAAGCCAGGAGACTTTGGGGGTGGAGCCAGGAGCAAGGGTGTGACAAGCACGACTGAACTCCAAAGGGAGTTCTGGCCATCACATTTAAAGGGACCGCACACCTTTTAAATGCCTTCCCGCCATTGGAAAAGAAGGATGGGGCATCTTCTTTGGGGGCTCATAGAATTGGACCCCCGGTCCAATCTCTTTGAAACATAGAGGGTATTTTGGGGAGAGGCACTGGTTGCTATGCTGCAAATGTGGTGCCTCTACCTCAAAAAACAGAGCTGCAGATACCAGCAGATCAATTATTCTCCATTATATCCTATGGGAATCGGTCTCCATAGGGAATAATGGAGTGCTCAGCAGTCATATCAGTCCCTCCCCCCCGCCGCTTTCTGATGACCCTGAAGCAGGGGGAGGGCCTCCAAAATGGGGGATCTCCTGTCCACACCTGGGGCTTGGCAACCCTATGGCAATCGGCAATCCTAAATTCTTCACAAATGCACAGCTGTCTCCCTCTTATTGTGTATTCTTTAAAGCCCCGTTAAAACAGAGGCTTTGCCAAGTTTACAGAAAGGCTTTCCTCTCAGTGAGAAGCTCCTTTCATAATTATTTCCTCATCCCCCTCTGTCATTTTTCTTCCTAAGCACTCGAGGCACAAATTAATATATTGACTAATCTTGCGTATGATAAACTGTACTAATGAATAAGCAATACTTAATCTTGTCCTGTGCTTGACACCAAAGTGAAGTTTTTTTTTAAAAAAAGAGAGGAAAAAGATACTCTTCTGTCACAGAGAGACACAACCCCCCTGAGACACACAACACAGAATGTGAGCGAAGTGATTGGCGTGTCGGTAGTGATGGGGGGAGGGTGGTACAAGGAATTCTGGGAGTTGTGTCACACACCTTAGAGGTGACTGGCCAGGCCGGTTCACCTGAAGATGATATTGGATTTATGTCCTGCCCTATACTCTGAATCTCAGAGTCTCAGGGCGGCCTACAATCTCCTTTCCCTTCCTCCCCCACAACAGACACCCTGTGAGGTAGGTGGTGCTGAGAGAGCTCTCCCAGAAGCTGCCCTTTCAAGGACAACTCCTACAAAAGCTATGGCTGACCTAAGGCCATTCCAGCAGCTGCAAGTGGAGGAGTGGGGAATCAAACCCGGTTCTCCCAGATAAGAGTCCGCACACTTTACCATTACACCAAACTGGCTCTACTACACTACCCCAACCTGCCCAGCCTGCCTATTGCAATTGTGAAGATTTCAAGTGTCCTGGCCCCACTGGTGGACCTCCTGATGGCACCTGGAGTTTTTTTGGCCACTGTGTGACACAGAGTGTTGGACTGGAGGGGCCATTGGCCAGATCCAACATGGCTCCTCTTATGTGACACAGAGTGGTGGACTGGGTGGGCCATTGGTCTGATCCAACATGGCTTCTCTTATGTTCTTATGTGACACAGAGTGTTGGACTGGATGGACCATTGGCCTGATCCAACATGGCTTCTCTTATGTGACACAGAGTGTTGGACTGGGTGGGCCATTGGTCTGATCCAACATGGCTTCTCTTATGTTCTTATGTGACACAGAGTGTTGGACTGGATGGGCCATTGGCCTGATCCAACATGGTTTCTTTTATGTGACACAGAGTGTTGGACTGGAGGGGTCACTGCCCTGATCCAACATGGCTTCTTTCATGTTCTTAGGTGATGCAGAGTGTTGGACTGGATGGGCCATTGGCCTGATCCAACATGTCTTCTCTTATGTTCTTATTTTACAAGATGGACAGAAACAGGGACTCGAGCCTCCAGTTTTAGGACAAGTTGGTCCAAAGGGAGCCTAATAGAACTTGGGATATGATCATCATCTTCAACTTTATATGATCACCATGAAGAACCACCTTAAATATACAATGCTCTGATACAGTTTGTTATAAAATTAATATGGTGCATTTTGAGGACCCTGGGATGAATTCAAAACTTTATCTCCCAGTTATTCAACTTAACTATTACAGGGAACATATACTCTTATGACTCACCCATTGTTGCAATGTACTTTTCTGCTGTGCAGTTCCACATTGGGGAGAGTACCAAGCTACTCACCAGGAGGTGGGCACAGAGCTCTAGGTGAACAGGGAAAGCAGGACTGCTCTGCTGACAACTGCTTCATGTAGTATCAGATAAATGTAGGGAGGGACGGTGGCTCAGTGGTAGAGCGTCTGCTTGGGAAGCAGAAGGTCCCAGATTCAATCCCCACTGGCATCTCCAACTAAAAGGGTCCAGGCAAGTAGGCATGAAAAACCTCCACTTGAGACCCTGGAGAGCTGCTGCCAGTCTGAGTAGAGAAGACTGACTTTGATGGACCAAGGGTCTGATTCTGTATAAGGCAGCTTCATTAAGGGAGGGACGGTGGCTCAGTGGCAGAGCATCTGCTTGGGAAGCAGAAGGTCCCAGGTTCAATCCCCGGCATCTCCACCTAAAGAGTGTCCAGGCAAATAGGCGTGAAAAACCTCAGCTTGAGACCTTGGAGAGCCGCTGCCAGTCTGAGTAGACAATACTGACTTTGATGGACCCAGGGTCTGATTCTGTATCAGGCAGCTTCATATGTTCATATATATATATGGAGCAAGCCAATTTATTTCTCTTTTATCTGGTGCATTTATATCTGACATAACCATGGATGCCTGTTGACTTTAAAGTGCATGTTCAAAGAGCAACATCTGGGAATGATCTGTGAGTCATGGGCAAACCGTTCTGCCCAACTCAGTTCTGGACATTTGACAGCGCATAAAGTCCAGTCCTAAATGCTTGATAATAGGTATAAACAGATTTTAAAACCCTATTAAGCCAGGGGCTACCATACCTTCCGGACCGTGGCTCAGTGGTAGAGCATCTGCTTGGGAAGCAGAAGGTCCCAGGTTCAATCCCCGGCATCTCCAAAAAAGGGTCCAGGCAAATAGTCATGAAAACCCTCAACTTGAGACCCCGGAGAGCTGCTGCCAGTCTGAGAAGACAATACTGACTTTGATGGACCTTTTTGGCCCTGGCCCCTGCCTGGCGGAATGAACTCCCCCTGGAGATCCGGGCCCTGCGGGATCTGCTCTAATTCCGCAGGGCCTGTAAAACAGAGCTCTTTGGCCAGGCTTTCAGCTGAGGCAGTGGACGTCACTTGTTACCCGCCCTGAGTCTGTCCTACGGGAAGGGCAGGCTAAAAATCGAATAATAAGTAAAATAAAAAATATCCCTGCCTGAGAACTCCAGTGTAGCCAAGGTGTCACAACTTCCGTCCCCATCAATTCTGGCTTGGCGCTATTTTTTAAAAAATCTTAGTGATACGCACATAACCGCATAATCAGTGAAAGGTAGCAGGAGACTGTGGGTGCCTTAAGCCAGTGGTCCCCGACCTTTTTGGCACCAGGGACCAGTTTTTTGGAAGACAATTTTTCCACGGACCGGGGTGAGGGGTGATGGTTTCGGGATGATACACTTGTGCACATTATTTCTCTTAGCGTGGTGTGGTGGTTCAGTGTGTGGACTCTTATCTGGGAGAACCAGGTTTGATTCCCCACTCCTCCACTTGCAGCTGCTGGCATGGCCTTGGGTTAGCCACAGTTCTTGCAGAGTTGTCCTTGAAAGGGCAGCTTCTGGGGAGAGCTCTCTCAGCCCCATCCGCCTCACAGGGTGTCTGTTGTGGGAGAGGAAGGGAAAGGAGATTGTGAGCCGCTCTGAGACTCTGAAATTCGAAGAGCGTAGGTGATAAATCCAATGTCTTATTATTATTACATTGTAATATATAATGAAATAATTATGCAACTCACGGCCCGGCTGCTTACAGACCATGGACTGGGACCGGTCCACTGCCTAGAAATAGCAGCTCTCCAGCAGCCCTGGCCTCACTCAATGCACAGCAGCCAAGAAGGTCAGAGCGCCTGCTCCGGCTGCAACGCCACTGAGGATGTTCTCCGCAGCTGAGAATAAACGTCTGGAAGAAAAACTTTCTCCAGTAGAACACGGCACTTGAGCCCGAAAGATTCTACAAACCCTAATGATGTTACCAGCCATGAAAACCTGGTAATGCTGTTAAACTTCCCTACGTAGAGCTTCAGGGACATACAGCTTTTCATCATAATACTAGAACCCTCCGGCCCCCTTCGTAAGTCCTTCCGGCCTCCCTTCACCTTCGCGCTCTGTTTCCTCGATCAGTCTATTACCCCAACATGGCTCTGTCGCTTTATGCTTTTTTCCCGCCCGAGTGGTTACAGCACCTGCTATGGCACTCAGGGGAATGATAGAGTCCACCACCTCCTCCTTTTGGCTCTCATGTTGGGGCAATCTCGATAGCACGTCAGCTAGAAAGTTTTTCGACCCGGGAATGTGCTTGAGGGTAAAGTCAAACTTTGCAAAGAACCCGGCCCACCGGATCTGCGTTTCGGTCAATTTTCTGCGCCCAGTAAGCGCCTCTAGGTTTTTGTGGTCCGTCCAGATCTCGAACGGCACCCTCGCTCCCTCCAGTCAAGACCGCCATGTTCCAATAGAGGTGGAGCCAGGAGACTTTGGGGGTGGAGCCAGGAGACATCGGGGCAGAGCCAGGAGCAAGGGTGTGACAAGCATCACTGAACTCCAAGGGAGTTCTGGCCATCACATTTAAAGGGACAGCACACCTTTTTAAATGCCTTCCTTCCATAGGAAATAATGAAGGATAGGGGCACCTTCTTTTGGGGCTCATAGAATTGGACCCCCCTGGTCCAATCGTTTTGAAACTTGGGGTATTTTGGGGAGAGGCACTAGATGCTATACTGAAAATTTGGTGACTCTAACTGAAAAAACAGCCCCCCCCAGAGCCCCCAATACCTCCAGATCAATTCCCCATTATACCCTATGAGAATTACCACATAGGGAATAATGATGTGCCCAGCAGACATTTCCCTCCCTCCCCCCCACCCCCCATTTTCAGAGACTCTGAAGCGATGGATTGGCCTCCCTACTCATGAGTCGCAGCCAACTTCTTCCAAGTAGCACAGACCATCCCCATCCCAAGAGGAAGCCTTTCAATCGGAGACTGAAGCCTCCGGAGGTGGAAAGTCACATGGGGACTGTGGGGGCGGGCCTTCCCCTGACTGGCGGTGGCTCTCCAGGAATTCAGGCAGAGGTCTTGCACTCATCCACTGTGTGGTCCTTCTAGCTGGAGATGCCCAGGATTGAACCTTGGATTTTTTTTTTGCAAGCTGAGCAGATGCTCTGCCACTGAGCCACGGCCCAAGTCCCCCTGTTGTCTCGCACACACTTTGCGTGTGTGGTGCGCAGTGCGACGATGTCACCCGGAAGTGATGTCATCATGCCAGGGACGTCGTGCCGAGGATGCTCTAGGAGTCACAGTAAAACTTTACAGTACCATAAAGTTTCGCTATGATTCCTCGAGCATCACACCAGGGGCACTGTAGGATTTGCAGTAAAACTCTACGGTACCATAAAACTCTATGGTACCGTAGAGTTTTTGCAACAAGTCCTAGAGTGTCCCTGGCATGGTGTCCCCAGCATGATGATGTCACTTCTGGGTGATGTCATTGTGCTGGGGGCAGTGTGCTGTGGAATCAGACCGAGAGATTCCCTACCTCCGGTGGGGCCTTGTCAGCCTTCCATGCCCCCCTCCCATATCATAAGAAGAAGAACATAAGAACATAAGAGAAGCCATGTTGGATCAGGCCAATGGCCCATCCAGTCCAACACTCTGTGTCACATAAGAAGATAAGAAAAGCCATGTTGGATCAGGCCAATGGCCCATCCAGTCCAACACTCTGTGTCACAGAAGAACATAAGAGAAGCCATGTTGGATCAGGCCAACGGCCCATCCAGTCCAACACTCTGTGTCACATAAGAAGATAAGAAAAGCCATGTTGGATCAGGCCAATGGCCCATCCAGTCCAACACTCTGTGTCACAGAAGAACATAAGAGAAGCCATGTTGGATCAGGCCAACGGCCCATCCAGTCCAACACTCTGTGTCACAGAAGAACCTAAGAGAAGCCATGTTGGATCAGGCCAATGGCCCATCCAGTCCAACACTCTGTGTCACAGAAGAACATAAGAGAAGCCATGTTGGATCAGGCCAATGGCCCATCCAGTCCAACACTCTGTGTCACAGAAGAACATAAGAGAAGCCATGTTGGATCAGGCCAATGGCCCATCCAGTCCAACACTTTGTGTCACACAGTGGCAAAAATTTTTATATATACACACACACTGTGGCTAATAGCCACTGACGGACCTCTGCTCCATATTTTTATCTAAACCCCTCTTGAAGCTGGCTATGCTTGTGGCCGCCACCACCTCCTGTGGCAGTGAATTCCACAGGTTAATCACCCTTTGGGTGAAGAAGTACTTCCTTTTATCCGTTCTAACCCGACTGTTCAGCAATTTCATCGAGTGCCCACGAGTTCTTGTATTGTGAGAAAGGGAGAAAAGTACTTCTTTCTCTACTTTCTCCATCCCATGCATTATCTTGTAAACCTCTATCAGATTTCTTCACTTTGATGCTCCTTTTAATCTTCATTCATTTTAAAGAGCAGTGGTAAAAACTGGTGATCCTCATTTCCACCCCCCCCCCCTCCCCAAACAAGACCTTTCAAAATGGGCGCAGCTGTAATTGATTTTTCTCCTACGACAAGCTGTGGTCAGTTCAGATTAATTTATATCACTGCCTCTTTTATCTTATTAGCGTGGCAGAGCCATTTATAAAAAGGAATTCAGTTTTCATCACTGTCTGAGCTATTGCGTTCATTGTTCCAGCAGAAGAGGGCTGTGTTTCAGACACAGCGTTTAGCATCTTTTATTGCTAGCAGCGGCAAAAGGATTTTTTTTTATTTATATATAAAAAAAGTCATTTTTAATACCGCTATTAGCAAGCAGGCTTTTAATCAAGAGCTTTTAATCAAGACCCGTGACAGGAGACAAAACAAATAAGGAATACACAAGAAAGTCACGCAGCTCACGGGATAATGGCTCGATAACAGGACTGGCAAACATTAGTGCTGGCAATTGTAAAACTCAAGAGGTCCAAGACTAACAGCAAGAGATGGATGGAGAGAGACCAGAAACTTCCTTGGATATCACAACAGGCCGCAAGTTGCAGAGAGCAGCAGAAACCAACCTTTTTGAGCCTCTGGACACCTTCAGAATTCTGACACAGGCTGGGGCGGGGTGCAACTACAAAATGGCTGCCGCCGGAAGGAGGGGCAGCCACAAAATGGCTGCCCCAAGATGCGGAGCCAACCACAAATGTCAGGAGGAGAGAGGTGCATAGCTCTGGTAGTAAATCTTCGACATTTCAAAATGATGTTGTTTTTAAGGCTCTCGCCATACATGCGGCTTAGGGTGGCCGGTTGCGGACTGGGAAATTCCTGCAGCTTTTGGAGGTGGGGCCTGAGGAGAGCAGAGTTGGGGGGGGTGGAGGTGGTTCAGTGGGGTAGAATGCCACAGAATCCGCCTTCCAAAGCAGCCGTTTTCTCCAGGTGAACTTATTTCTGTTGCCTGTTGTAATCACCGCTCTCCAGCCACCACCTGGGGGTTGGCAACCCTTCTTCTGCTGTGGAGGCAGCTGCTTTAAAAGCAATATTTTTAAAACAATCCGCACAGAATAACAACAACAACAACAACAACCAGAAAAAGCAACAACAACAATAGGTTGTTGTAGATTTCCCGGGCTGAGTGGCCATGGTCTTGGCATTGTGAGACTGGATGTGTTACCAGCAACTGTGGCTGGGATCCTCAGAGGTGTAACTCAGAAAACTGGAGTTCCCCCTGGGTCAAAGTGAGAAGAAGTCGGTAGGCAGGTAATATCTACTCAGGCAGGTGTGGGAGGGCTGAGTCATTATCTTGTGGGAGCTTCCTGGGCTGTGACATGCTATTGGAGGAGCTTACCTGAGGGGGTTCTTTGTATATGGATTGGCTTCTGAAATTTCAATCTTATCTGTAACGCTGTTGTAAGCTGTAGGGCATTTTGTGTTTTTCAGGACTTAGAGACCAATAAGGGTCTCTATAAGCTTGCTATAGTCTCTAGGGTCTCTATAAGCTTGCCATAGTGGTTAGTGGCTCTAATTTGGAGAACCAAGTTTGATTCCCACGCCTCCACATGAAGCCATCTCCTCCTCCTTCTAGGGT
Organism: Heteronotia binoei; assembly: GCF_032191835.1. Taxonomy (NCBI): domain Eukaryota; kingdom Metazoa; phylum Chordata; class Lepidosauria; order Squamata; family Gekkonidae; genus Heteronotia; species Heteronotia binoei. Next base: position 3,396,969 of record NC_083243.1, on the reverse strand, counting down.
TGCCAATCCCCAGGTGGCGGCAGGGGATCCCCTGGTTTGGAGGCCCTCCCCCCACTTCAGGGTCATCAGAAAGAGGGGGAGGAGTAAATGTCTGCTATAAATGTATGCAGACCTATTCCCATAGGGAATGATGGAGAATTGATCTGCGGGTATCTGTGGCTCTGGGGGTGGTTGTTGTTTGAAGTAGAGGCACCAAATTTCCAGTATAGCATCCAGCACCTCTCCCCAAAATACCCCCCAAGTTTTAAAAAGATTGGACCGGGGGGGTCCAATTCTGTGAGCACCCAAAGAAGGTGCCCTTATCAGTCATTATTCCAAATGGAGGGGAGGCATTTAAATGGTGTGCAGTCCCTTGAAATATGATGGCCCAGAAGTCCCTTCACGACCTTGTTCTTGGCTCCACCCCGAAGGTCTCCTGGCTCCACCCCCAAAGTCCACATATATTTCTTGAGTCAGACTTGGCAACTCACCCCCAAAATCTCATTGGATTTCAAGTTGCTGCCGGAATCTAGGCCATCTTCTGGAGACCAACATGGCTACCCTCCTGAAACCACCATCGCGTTGGAGCGAATCTTGCTTTCTCTGCTTCTCGCTTCAGCCCATCTCATTAACATGCTGAGAAGCCAGAGATAATTTTAGGCTTGAGTGACAGATTTGGACACAAACCGAGGTTGCCTGATGGCACCTCAGCCCGGCCTGATCTTTCACCTGTCTGCAATCAAGGATACCTGCCATTACCCATTAATCACTACGGCGGCAGTTCTGCGATCGCAAAGGCTCCAGTTCGCTATCACCCGACTGAACAAATAAAGGAAGAGTTGTGCTGATTAGGAGGGAGACATCGAAATCTTCAGCAATCACTCACCAACCACTTTCGGAAACGACGGAAAAGAAGTTTTCTGAGCAACGCAACAGTTCAGGAGAACTGAGCAACTTTTGATCTTGTTATTCTGCAAGCGGAAGAGGAGACTGGATTGATACCTGCCTGTTTGGTGTAGCGGTTAAGTGAGTGGACTCTTATCTGGGAGAACTGGGTTTGATTCCCCACTACTCCACTTGCACCTGCTGGAATGGCCTTGGGTCAGACAGAGCTCTCTTATCTGGGAGAACCGAGTTTGATTCCCCACTCCTCCACTTGCACCTGCTGGAATGGCCTTGGGTCAGCCATAGCTCTCTTATCTGGGAGAGCCGGGTTTGAATCCCCACTCCTCCACTTGCACCTGCTGGAATGGCCTTGGGTCAGCCATAGCTCTCTTCTCTGGGAGAACCGGGTTTGATTCCCCATTCCTCCACTTGCAGCTGCTGGAATGGCCTTGGGTCAGCCAGAGCTCTCTTATCTGGGAGAGCCGGGTTTGATTCCCCACTCCTCCACTTGCACCTGCTGGAATGGCCTTGGGTCAGCCATAGCTCTCTTATCTGGGAGAACTGGGCTTGATTCCCCACTCCTCCACTTGCAGCTGCTGGAATGGCCTTGTGTCAGCCAGAGCTCTCTTATCTGGGAGAACTGGGTTTGATTCCCCACTCCTCCACTTGCAGCTGCTGGAATGGCCTTGGGTCAGCCATAGCTGTTGCAGAGCTGTCCTTGGAAGGGCAGTTTTTCTCAGAGCTCTCTCAGCCCCACCCACCTCACAGGGTGCCTGTTGTGGGGAGCAGGAGAAGATATAGGAGATTGTAAGAACATAAGAGAAGCCATGTTGGATCATGCCAGTGGCCCATCCAGTCCAACACTCTGTGTCACACAGAGGCCAAAAAAATTATATAAATTATAACACATACACTGTGGCTAATAGCCACTGATGGACCTCTGCTCCATATTTTTATCTAACCCCCTCCTGAAGCTGGCTATGCTCGTAGCTGCTACCACCTCCTGTGGCAGTGTATTCCACGTTAATCACCCTTTGGGTGAAGAAGTACCCCAAAGCCATTCCAGCAGGTGCAAGTGGAATAGTGGGGAATCAAACCCGGTTCTCCCAGATAAGAATCCGTGCACTTCACCACTACATCAGACTGTGCCTACCACTCAACCTGAAGAAAACAGGCCTCTTTGAATATATTTGCACTGGTAACATCCACTGTGCTGTAAAGAGCTACAGACTACAGTATGGGAGACCCAAGTTCAAATTCCCACTCTACAATGGAAGTTTATAGAGTAACCTTGGGCCAGCCACGCACTCTCAGCCTCGCCTACCTCACAGATTTGTTGTGAGGAGAAAATGTCGGAGAGGAGAACGATGTTGGCTGTTCTGAATGGGGAGAACGGGAGGGCATAAACGAAGCGAACATAGTAAATAAAACCAAAGGCAGGACATGATGGGACAGGCTGAGCATTCAGAAAGGTAGATTGAAGAAGAAGATCACACTGGATTTGTATCCCGCCCTCTACTCCGAATTTCAGAGTCTCAGAGCGGCTCACAATCTCCTTTACCTTCTGTCAAACATGGAAGTTTAAAAAGAACCAAGGGATGATTTGGAAACAAAGTCTTAGTTTATTGATAATCCATTGTGCTCATAGATAGAACAACTTGAAAGTGATACATTTCAGCGTATGGCATCTGGCTTTAAGGGGTACATCAAAGGGAACAGTAGAGATAACTTGGAATTCTATCATGAGCGTGTGAATTACTACAACTATGCATTCGACTATCTTTTGCGGTTAGAAACATCCTGAGTCTCAGACTTGAGCTTGGGAATTGTCTCGGGAGGCATTATCTTCAAAGCAGGCATTCCTGCATTTGTTACAGAAGGTGAGAACTAAGGAAGGGTTTACATAGCTTTGATATGCATCAGTAGCAAAGTAACAACTTGGATAATACAGTTTTATATTAAAAATAACTTGTATGCTTGACACCTTCCTCCCCCACAACAGATACCCTGTGAGGTGGGTGGGGCTGAGAGGGCTCTGCCAAAAGCTGCCCTTTCAAGGACAGCGTCTCAGAGCAGTCTACAATCTCCTTGACCTTCCTTCCCCACAACAGGCACCCTGTTAGGTGGGTGGGGCTGAGAGAGTTCTCACAGCAGCTGCCCTTTCAAGGACAACCTCTGCCAGAGCTGTGGCTGACCCAAGGCCATTCCAGCAGGTGCGAGTGGAGGAGTGGGGAATAAAAATCTGGTTCTCCCTGATAAGAGTCTGTGCACTTTACCACGACACGAAACTGGCTCCGCTGAGGGGGACAGTCCCAACTTCAAAAGGCCAAGTAAAAAAAAGTCTAACTCACGTCGTAAGCAGAGGGCTCTGACTGCAGTACTGCAGCTTTACCACTCTGCGCCACGGGGCTCTTGTAATTCCCTGCATACTGTTTGTCTTTTTCACTGCTGTGGCACACTCCATCAACATTTTCATAGAGCCACCCAAGGTTTCTTTCCCTCAGACCCCTCTCAACGCCTCTTCCATGCAGGGATTTCTTTCTGCTTATGACAAGGGTCAAAGTTCAGCCTCTAGCCTCATCCAAGAGTTTTGTGTCTGAAACAGTTCCTTCCGATACAGGACAATCTGGCGAGGGGAAAACATGGAAGATAAGGGGGGGGGGAATGGAATTGCTAGTGAAGTCTGGAGCGAGAGAATGCCAGGGTTCATCAGGAAGAAATCTGTCGAGGGCAGACATGACGGCTTTCAGAGGAAATTACTACTTCAGCTGATGAGAACAATGCGGCATAGAAATGAACTCTCTTTGGAAGTTAATAAAAAAGGATGAAAGCTTGATACGGGAGGCAGAAGAGACAGCAAGGTGAAATCTTCAGGAGCATTCGATATTAACAGGATGCTTCCTTCATGAAATCTGCCTGAGAAATGGAGGCGATACAGCTCTGGATGCACAGTGTATCATGCCTGGTTTGCTGGACATTTGGATATTTATACCTTTCTTTTCTCCCCTGTGGAGACTATGGCCCCATCCTCTTCAGCCGCATTTTATCCTTACAACAGCCCTATGAAGATAGATCCGTGTTGGGCAGCTGGGTTGGTTGGAAGCAGCGAAGCAAAGTTGGAGTCAAAAAAGATATTATAGCATTGGGAAAAGTGCAGAAAAGAGCAACAAGAATGATTAAAGGGTTGGAACACTTGCCCTGCGAAGAAAGGTTAAAACGCTTGGGGCTCTTTAGCTTGGAGAAATGTCGACTGCGGGGTGACATGAT